>NW_024354627.1:0-1139 GCF_902729225.1 Pteropus medius
GACCATCTCTCTAATAGTCTTTGTCACCCATGTCCCGGACAGCTTCGGGAGCATGTGTGCACCGTCCTACCTCCCTGGACCTCCCTGCTATGCACAGGACAGAGCTCTCGATACCGATTGCCCGAACCTGCCACAAGCCACATGTGATTTTCAGGGTTTACGTGCTACTGATGTGTTATGGATGTTGTTTATATACATTGTCCTGAAATAGCTATGTTAGCGTTTAGAAAGTGAGAAATAACTTCAAGTAACAACAATGCTTTAAAGACCTAAAATCATTTTAAGAGAATATACTATCAAATTATCTAGCATGTGAAAGTTGTGCTTTTAATATGCATTATTTCATCAGTCAGGAATAGAATTATGAATTTAAAAAGCAAAACAAGCAGCCCTCAAAACAATCCTCCCAGAGCTGGTATGAAATTTTCAGTTATACTCAAGAATTCAAATAAATTTATCAAAAAGCTTAAATTAAATAAATAAAGCTATAATGAAAGCATGTGATTAAAACTTGACTCATATTCACTTTTAAGATCAGAACTATTATTATATTGAGAAGTCTTATGTAATTAATCTTATTACTAATTCCAATTAAGAAGACTTATGTAAATAAAGTAGTTATTGTAGTATATCTAATCAACCGTTTGCACACTTAAATGCCATTGTTAGAAAAACATTCATTCACTCCCGTATTTCACATATTTATCATTTATTTTAATTAATATATTTAATTTATTTCAACTTTGACCTTTTGCCTGTTGTATTTTTAGAGCGATAACCTGCGGACGTTTTTGCAACCTCCTGTTATGTTACTGATGACGGTGCTGCTATGACAGTGAGCACTGTCCCCTGCCTCTGTGCTGGCTCTGGGCTAGTGGGGGCCTGGGTGTTTCAGGAAGAGAAAGTCGTCGCTTCTGCTCCTATCCAAAAGGGTCTCTTTACAGGATGTGCGATGCAGCCTTTGTGCTTACCACAGATCCGCAACTAAATATCCTTCCACGCCCCGCCCCACCCCCCGCCAAAAGAAGGAAGGCAGAGGGTGGAGGGGAGAAAACTTTCCAAGGCAGTTTGGAATGAGTTTAAAGGAGATTTTGTTTGTAGTTTGGTTTCGTTTTAATGTCTTTCTAAATTTTAGTTGA
>NW_024354628.1:0-993 GCF_902729225.1 Pteropus medius
AACTTTAACCTTACTAACTTTAATCCTAAAGCTAACCCTAACCCTGACCCAAACCCTAATCCTAAACCCTAATCCTAAACCTAACCCTAACCCTAACCCTAACACTAACCTTAATGTAACCCTATATCTAACCCTACTGCTAATACTAAAACTAACTCTAACCTCTTAAACTAAACCTAATCCTAAATTTTACGCTAACAATAAACCAAATGTTGAACTCTGACCCCAAACATAACACAGGGCCTAATTTAACTCTAAAAATAACTCTACACCCAACCCTATCCCTAAATCTAACTCAAATTTTAAACTTAACCCTATCACTAACATTAACTGAGATCATAACCTTAAATCTAAAGCTAATCAAAAAACTAATTCTAAACTTAATCCTAAATTTTACACTAAGAATAGCCTTAAAACTAAACCCATACCCTAAAACTAACCCTGAATCTAACACTAATCTTAACCCTATACAGTAACCCTATCCCTGACACTAACCGTAACACAAACCATAACCCTAACCCTAAAAATAACCCTACTCCTAAATTTACACTAAGAATAATATGAAAACTAAACCCTTAGACTAACCTTAAACCTAACCTAATGCTAACCTTAACACTAACAGTAACCCTAGGCCTAAAACTAACTCTAACCGTAACACTAACCCTGAACCCTATCCCTAACCCTAACCCTAAACCGTAATCCTAACTCTAATCCTTACCCTAACTGTAACCCTAACCTTAACGTAACCCTAACGCTAACACTAACCCAAATACTAATCTAAATCGAAAGTCTTATACTAACCCTAACTCTAAACTTAACTGTTACAGTAAATCTAACCCTAACTGTAACCCTAACGCTAACCCTAACCTTAAAAATAAACCCTAACCCTAACCCTAACCTTAACATAACACTAACTCTAACGTGAATGCTAACACTAAAACTAACTCTAACCTCTTACCCTAACCCTAACCCTAATTTTACACTAACAATAAC
>NW_024354629.1:0-1508 GCF_902729225.1 Pteropus medius
GGTTAGGGTTAGGGTTAGAGTTAGGGTTAGGGTTAGGGTTAGAGATAGATTTAGAGTTAAATTTAGAGTTAGGGTGAGGTTTATGTTAAAGGGCTAGGGTAAGGGTTATTGTTAGTTTAAAATTCATTTTTAATGTTATAGTTAGGGTTAAGGTGAGAATTAGGGATAAGATTAACTTTAGTTTTAAGGTTACGAGCAGTTAGGGTTAGGGTTAGATTTAGCGTAGGGGTAGGGTTAGGGTTAGGCTTTAGGTTTAGGGTTAGTGTTAGTTCTAAGGTTAGGGTTAGATTATGTTAGGGTTTGAGTTAGGGTAAGGGTTAAGGTTAGGGTAAAATGTTAGGGTTAGTGTTAGGCTTAGTTAAGGTTAGGGTTAGATTTTTGTTAGGATTAGGTTTAGGGTTAGTGTTAGTGTTAGCTTTAGGGTTAGCCTTATGTTTAGGGTTAGGGTTAAGGAAAGCAGTTAAGTTTAGGGTTATTTGTTAGTGTATAATTTAGGGATATGGTTAGAATTAACATTAGGAATAGCTTTAGTTTTAGAGTTAGGTTCAGGGTTATGGTTCGTGTTAGCGTTATGGTTAGAATTAGGGTTAGGATTAGATTTAGTTTTAAGATTAAATTCAGAGTTAGGGTTAATGTTAGGATTGAGGTTAACATTAGGGTTAGTTTTAGATTTAAAATTGGGATTAGAATTAGGTTTAGCTTAAGGAATTATTCTTCGGGTTACTGTTGGTTCAAAATTTAGGGTAAGATTTATTGTTAGGTTTACGCTTAGAATTTGGGTTAGGATTAGTTTTACTTTTAGGGTAAGGGTCAGGGTTTTGCTTAGGGTTACAGTTACGGTTAGGCTTTAATTTAGGGTAAGGGTTAGGTTAAGTTTAGCGGTAGGTTTTTGATTAAAGTTATGGTTAAGGTTAGGTTTAGTTTACTGTTAAGGTTAGGGTTAGTGTTAGTGTTAGTGTTAGTGTTAGGGTTAGTTTTAGAATTATTGTTCGCATTATCTTATTTTTTAGGGTGAGGCTCCGGGTTTGGGTTATTGTTTGCGTTAGGGTTAGGTTTATGGTTAGTTTTAGACTTAAAATTATATTTAGGGTTACGTTTATGATAAGGGATTAGAGTTATGGTTTAGTTTAGGGTTAGGTTCAGATTTACGGTTAGTTTTATGGTCAGCGTTAGAATTATGGTTAGTATTAGCTTTAGTTTTAGGGTTAAGATCAGGGTTAGATTTAGGGTTATGGTTACAGTTTGTGATTAAGTTTAGAATTAGGGTTAGAATAAGGGATTAGTGTTAGAGTTAGGGTTAGTATTAGGGTTAGGGTAAGAGTTAGAGTTATGATTAGGGTTAGGATAAGAGGTTAGAGTTAGGATTAGTATTAGGGTTAGGGTGAGGGTTAGGATAGGTTATGGTTAGGTTTAGTTTAGGGATATGTTTAGATTTAGCTTAGGGTAATGGGTTAGGCTTAGGTTTATTGTAATATTTAAGGTTATGGTTATAATTAGAGGTAGTTTTA
>NW_024354630.1:0-489 GCF_902729225.1 Pteropus medius
ATTAATGGATATTTGATAATAGTTAAAGTAGATAAATACATAGATAAATAAAAGAAAGCAAGATAGCTAGAAAGCTTGGTAGATAAACAGATAGATGATAAATAGATAAATAGATGATAGATGATGGATAGATGATAGATACATAGATACATATAGATAGATAGATAGATAGATAGATAGATAGATAGATAGATAGATAGACAGACAGAAGATAGATACATTGATAGAGAGATAGATAGGTAGATAGATGGATGATATATAGATGAATACATATAGCAATGAATACATGGATGGAGATATAGAGAGATAGATAATGATAGATAGATTGATAGATGAATAGTAGTAGTTTCAGAAAAAGACAGATATAAAAATAAATGGAAGGGTGAGAGATAGATTATAGATAGATAGATGCCTAAAAAGATGGATAGAAGAATGAAAAGACGGATGAATGTATGAATGGAGAGATAGGGGATAAATATATTATAGATA
>NW_024354631.1:0-429 GCF_902729225.1 Pteropus medius
CTCCCTCACCTTTCTGCCTGGGATGGTCGTAATGGTCCCCGTGGACGCATTCAAAATGAAGAAATGAAAGGCTCAAAGAGCTGATCGCAAAGCTCCTAAGGCACGGAGGCCGAATTCAGACCCAAAGCAGTCTGCAGTGTCTCCCAACTGAACTCTTTCCAGCGGGTGACGGCCGCCATGGACACAGGGGCCATAGCATCCCTGGGTACGCTGTCTGTGGGTGGCCCTGAACCCTGCAAGAGCATACAGAGACGAATGAGACGTAGTTTGGACCTCTAGGAGCTCAAAGTGTCACTGAGGGCTCCTCCAACTTCGGAACCCCAGTACCCGAAGATGACCGAGCATCGCCCACAGAGCCCCAAGGCCCCGGGAGGGCTGTGCATTTGCCGCAAGTGAGCCTTTTCTCGGAAGTCTGCGATTCTGGCTCAA
>NW_024354632.1:0-522 GCF_902729225.1 Pteropus medius
CTTTTAGCACCAGACATTGTTTGTGTCTTCTTAAACATTCTCCCATTGACTAAGGAGCAGAGCCAGGGGCCAGCCACAGAGTTGATTCTAGCTGTTGGTCTACCACATAGACCAACAGCTAGAATCAACTGCATACCACACAGCCTCCCTAAGTTAGGTTCAGTATATTCATTCCTGCCCCAGACTTTTATAAAGACTTCACAACCTCCAACCTTTCTGTCTATCGAAAGTCACATGTTCTTCTATGCCCAGCTCATCTTATTTTGTACTTTTCCTGACTTCTGCAAAATATGCTGGTCTCCTCTTCCTCTGAACAGCAATAAAATTCAGACTACTTTGTTACATAAATTCCAATGCTCACATATTTTTAGGAGTATCCAATTATATTGTGATATACTGCTTTATAGCTTTCAAAAGTTCGGCGAATTAGAGATTATGCCTCAACCAGCCTCTTTATCCTGACAAAATCCAATTCATGTTGAGTATCTGATACTTAACAGTATGTGTGATTAAAAAGAATTA
>NW_024354633.1:0-387 GCF_902729225.1 Pteropus medius
TTTTTTTTTTTTTTTTTTTTTTTTTTTTTTTTTTTTTTTTTTTTTTTTTTTTTTTTTTTTTTTTAGTATTTTAACGTTTATTTTAATCCTGAAGACACTTTTTTGATTGTGTTTCGTAAGAGACAACATGGCCTCCTAAGGTGCAATCCTGCCGCTATAGTGAGCTAACGTCCTGAATCCAAAGGCTTCGGAAAATTGCTTTTGCCTTTTTCATGAATGTTAAGTAGCAGCGTTGTGAGATCGATCTGTCCTGGCAGTTAACACGGTGTGTGACAGTGTGTTAGCGTGGAGCAGAACGCTTTTCACAAAACAAAGGACTGTTTTACAAATGATGATTCCGACAGTGTGTCGACATAAACTTTTACAACTGCACAGCAGCCAAAAAAA
>NW_024354634.1:0-2244 GCF_902729225.1 Pteropus medius
CAAAAGCTCACGCGTTAGAGGTGTGTGAGCATCGTGAGCGAGCAAAAGCACACGCGTTAGGGGTGTGTGAGCATCGTGAGTGAGCAAAAGCACACGCGTTAGGGGTGTGTGAGCATCGTGAGCGAGCGTGTGAGGCCCGGCAGCACAGCAAAGCCTTCTCGGGAGACGAGGGTGGAATGATGATCAGAAGTAATGGGGTGTGGTAGTCCAGAGAGAGGGTTCGGGGACCCCAAGGTGGGCGAGTGTCTGGCATGTTGGAGGACCGTCAGCAGGTACTGCTGGAGAGTGTGGTGCACAGGGGGGTGCCCTGTGGGGAGGGGTGGGGCCAGGCTCTGCAGGGCCAAGGTGGGGACCCTGGGGCGTCCTGGCATTGTCACATTCGCCCTTCGGGGTACCAGACTGCTCCTCCGAGGAGGATGGGTGCGGCCAGGCGGGGAGGCTGGGGTGATGGCGCAGGAGGTGGAGATAGAGATCTCGGGGTGGATCAAGTCCTGGGGGCCAGGGAGGACTTCCGGTAGTGGAGTCCCCCGGGGAGATGGGGCTCCTGGATGGGTTCCGGACTCTTCGTGAGCTGCACCTGTGCTGTCAGTCCAGGGCAAGCCGCCCTAGATTTGCTACTTGGGGTCCCGGAGCCTGATGTCGCGGGACCGTTCACATCTTGACCAGCACCTGGGGGGACTCAGCTCCCCCTTTCTTCATCCTCTTCCCCAAAGCAGGCTTTCCAAGAAAACACGCCCAGGCCTGGGCCGGTGACGGGCACATGTACCTCTCACAGAGGTGGTTTTCTGGCCCGCAGCCTGAGGTCTTTTCATCTGTGCCCTGTTTCTCTCCCCAGTCAACTTTTGAGCTAATTAATGGCGTGAACTTCCTCATGATAGTTGGTAAATGTCCCTTTGATTTCCTCCCTTGGGCAATTTGAGAATCTAAATATCCCTGACTTAGCTGGCTGTGTTATTGTAGTTTTGCAACCTGAGAATTCAATAGATGAATCAAAGATAACAGTGGGCTGAATTTTGAGAAAAAGAAATCCTCATTATCCAAACACCCCATTTCCCTGTTTGCATCCTTTCTCTTGGTGCTGCCCACACACGGTGGGTTTCCAGGATTTTAGCAGAGGGTCTCTCATACACTCTGCTCTTTTGCCCAGCGACGTCGAGGTCCGACCCGTCCCCAGAGTCCGCGGTCCATGCAGCTGCTCCTGACGAGATGTCACTGGGCGTCACTCCTGGCCCCTGGAATTTCTCGGGAGGCCTCTGTTCCTCCGAGTTTGCTCTTGGACTCGGGGCCCCTGAGGGGATTGCTCAGTGTGCTTCGTGGCGCAGAGGAAAGAGCCAGGCGAACTGACTGCTAGCCCTGGGTGGCCCCCGAGTGGCTGTGAGTGAACTTGGCCCTTTGTCCCCTGGGCCTCGGTTTTCTCGTCTGAAGGTGATGGTGGTTCTCATCCACCGCTGGCATTCCAAGGTCTGGGATCCCAAAGAAGGAATATACCACCCAGTCGCAGCTCAGCACTTAATGTGGTGTGATTTTCCGATCATCGTCTGCCTCCCACGTGACATGGAAGCTCTGGGAGGGGCCACCTGGGCCACAGCCCCCACTGAGTGCCCCATGGGGGCACACGAGAGAGCTCAGTCAGGAGTGTGTGGACAAGCTGCTGGTCCCCCTCAGCCCTGAGAGTCCCCCTTGCCTGACACAGATGCCCAAGTAGGAGGAAGGCATTCAGGGGAGGGTGTCTCCCAGTGGACACTGTTGAAGTCCTGACACCTACACAGAGCCACCAACACAGTAATTGTCGTCACGACATAAAAACTGCCGTTTCTAGAGCGTGTGCGACCGGCGTCATCGTCACGACAGCCCCGTGAGGCGGGTCTTGTGCCGGCACTCCCATTTCACAGACGGGGAAACCGAGGCGCAGAGAAGTGCTTGGTTGCCCAGCCAGGTTGCCCAGCCAGGGGCGCCCAGCCAGGAAGCGACAGAGGCGGTGCTTAACTTTGGCAGTGCCCCCTCCAAGTTCACGCTCTCCTTGACTGACCCCTAGTGCTTCTGCGAGCCCGGCACCCCCACCAGCCTCCCTCCCTCCTCTGCTCCCGTCTCTCAGGCTCTCCTGCCGTGCTCGGTGACATCCCATCTGTCAGAGGTTCTGTTCCGGCCAGATGCAGTGCCCCTCCTGGGATGCCGGGCCGGGGCGGCTGCTACAGAGGGAGGTCAGGAGAATTCTCAGGCCGCCTCGGTGCTCTAGACTGTGAC
>NW_024354635.1:0-313 GCF_902729225.1 Pteropus medius
TATATATATATATATATATATATATATATATATATATATATATAGAAGCAGTTTATATATATATAAACTGCTTCTGGTAACAGAGTAGACATATATATATATGTTTATTTATATATATGTATACACACAGATACATGTAATCATGTCAGTTTGCTATTTCAGATTCTTCACTGGATCCTCACTGCAATTAAAGTCCAAAATGCTTACGGTCTAAAATGCTTGCATGAGCAGCTCCTACCTACTCTTCTGTTGGGGTCCCACCACTATGTAGACTCGGCAACCAATCCTCTTTCAATTTTTTTATGTAAACCAT
>NW_024354636.1:0-412 GCF_902729225.1 Pteropus medius
ATTTAGTTTGGTTGAGAAGCTAAGCATTAAATTCCTACTAACCAGTATTTTAAGCTCCAATGAAGGACAGTGCTGGGTTTGTGAAGAAGCCTCAGTGGGATTTGGAGATGTTGAGGGAAGAAAGGCAAAAAGTTAGGTCGGAAGGTGAAGGCACTGGAGAAATGCCTCAGGAGCTAAATAAGGCAGGATATTGACTGTTTTCTCCTCGGAATTTTTAAAAAACATTCATGGATGGAAACAGAAGCACCGACTTAGGGGTTTTTTTCCCCCAACCTCTAAAAGGTAACTTTCTTGCTGATAAATTTTCCTCAATTAAAGGTATCTATTGTGAGCAAATATTAATCTAGAATTTAACTATATTTTAGTCCATCGGTAATGTTTAGTTTTGTTTTGTTTTGTTTGTTTTTGTGGG
>NW_024354637.1:0-344 GCF_902729225.1 Pteropus medius
GATAAAACCTCCAGGGGAATCATCCTTTGGGAGTTGAGTAGGAAACATCTTCTTGAGTTTTAACTCCAGAAACCCCATCAGGTTATCAGAGTGAAGATCAGAGAAATATCTTTTTTGATTCATGCAGGGGGAGAGGAAAAGTAACCATTTTGACCCTAACCAACATGGCTTTTACCCAAGCCTAACCAACAAGGGGGAAGGGTAATACTCAACTTCAGTCACCTCTAGCCTTCCAATGTCACATAAGAGGGGAAGGACTTGTAAAGGTCACGGCGTAGAGACACAGGCTCATCAAAATATTGAGAACTAATCATAGGAAAATAGAAGGCTTTTCCTCTCCCCAC
>NW_024354638.1:0-615 GCF_902729225.1 Pteropus medius
TGTTGTTCTTTGTTTGTTTGTTTCAGAGAGGAGTTATAAACAGAGGAGCAAAGAAAATATCGTCTTAAATTTTAAACTTTGGACTGAGACCATGGAATCTCATATATTACATGGAACAGTCATATATTACTGTTTCCCCTTGTCCCAGATATCTATTGCTACATAACAATCACTCTAAAATTTAGTGGGGTAAGCTACAAGCATTTTATTACATTCACAATTTTGTAGGGCAGGAATTTGAGTAGGTCATTTCTGTTCCACAATGTCTGGGGGCTCAGCTAAGGCAGCTTGAATAGGTGTAGATGGCTGGGATAGTTCAGTAGGGTAACATGTTTGGGGTCTTAGTTTAGCCTTGAGGGAATTCACTGATTCTCTTCCAATTTGTGTCTGCTGGCACTGGAATCTCTAACATGCCTTCTTTACTCACCTGACACCTAGCCTGGAACAGCAGGGAATATCTGTGTATCTTTCACATGTGATCTATTCACATAGCTAGATTGATCTTTCCAACAGCATGGCAGTCTCAGGGAAGTGGGACTCCTTACAAAGAGACTGGCTTTCTCAAGAACAAACATTCTAAGAGCAGGCTAACCTAACCTTAGAAATTCTAGAATA
>NW_024354639.1:0-505 GCF_902729225.1 Pteropus medius
CTCTAGGAGCTCAAAGTGTCAGTGAGTGCTCCTCCAACTTCGGTACCCCAGTACCCGCAGATGACCGAGCATCGCCCACAGAGCCCCAAGGCACCGGGAGGGCTGTGCATTTGCTGCAAGTGAGCCTTTTCTCGGAAGTCTGCGATTCTGGCTCGAAATGGACGTCACCAGAGAGTTTTTGCCAAAGCTACCATATACATAAATATGCATATATATATTCATATATATGTATATGGTGGATTTTCGAAGGAAACCTGCGTGGACCCCTGGTCTACCGCAGAAGACAGGCCACTCCTAGCACCTCCACCTCCCCGCAGTGTGGACACCGGGCGTTCCAGAGCCACAATTCAGCATGATCTCTTTTCATCCCAGAGGCCCCGGGGCTCTTTCCTAAGGCCTCGGGTCCTTCCCGCTTTCCGCAGTGGAAATCAGACTTCAGGACGGAAGCAGACACCTCCCTCTCCCTCACCTTTCTGCCTGGGATGGTCGTGATGGTCCCCGTGGA
>NW_024354640.1:0-364 GCF_902729225.1 Pteropus medius
GAGCCCCAAGGCCCCAGGAGTGCTGTGCATTTGCCGCAAGTGAGCCTTTTCTCGGAAGTCTGCGATTCTGGCTCAAAATGGACGTCACCAGAGAGCTTTTCGCCAAAGCTACCATATACATATAGATGCATATATATATGCATATATCTATATGCATATATATGTATATGGTGGAATTTCGAAGGAAACCTGCGTGGACCCCTGGTCTACCACAGAAGACAGGCCGCTGCTACACCTCCACCTCCCCGCAGTGTGGACAACAGGCGTTCCAGAGCCACAATTCAGCATGATCTCTTTTTATCCCGGAGGCCCCGGGGCTCCTTCCTCAGGCCTCGGCTCCTTCCCGCTTTCCCCAGTGGAAATC
>NW_024354641.1:0-1455 GCF_902729225.1 Pteropus medius
TTAGATTTAGTTTTAGAGTAAAAGTTAGGGTTAGGGATATGTTTAATGTAAGTTGTCAGGTTTAGGTTTATTGTTAGTGTAAAATTTAGGGTTAGGTTTAGTGTTAGTGTTCAGATTAGAATTAGAGTTAGGATTAGCTTTAGTTTTAGTGTTTGGATCAGTATACAGGTTAATGTTAGGCTTAGGGTTAGAGTTAGTGTTAGTTTTAGAGTTAAAGTTCAGGTTATGGTTAGGTTAAGTGTAAGGGTTTGTGGTCAGGCTTATTGTTTGTTTAAAATTTGAGGTTAGGTTTTCTTTAGGTTTCGAGTTAGAATTAGGATTAGGATTAATTTCAGTTTTAAGATTATGATCAGGGATAGGGTTAAGGTTAGGGTTAGTGTTATCGTTAGACTTTAAAGGTAGTGGTTCGGTTAGGGTTAGGGGTAGAATTAGATTTATCTTAGGGTTTCGGGTTAGGTTTGAGTTTGGGATTAGGATTAGGGTAAGAGGTTAGACATAGCATTACTGTTAGTGTTAGTTTTGCCGTTTGTGTTAGGTTATGGGTGGACTTATTGTAAGTTTTAGTGTTAGGGTTAGGTTTAGGATAGGGTTAGTGTTAGGGTTAAGGTTAGTTTTAGGGTTATTGTCAGTGTAAAATTTAAGGTAATGGTTAGAAATAGGGTTACAATAAGTTTTAGGGTTAGTGTTGGGTTAGGGTTAGAATTAGGTTTAGGATTAACTTTAGTTTAAGGTTAGGATATGGGTTAGCATTAGGTTTAGAGTTAGTTTTAAGTTAAGGTTAGAGTTAGGGTTAAGGATAGTGGTAGGGTTAGGCTCAGGGTTAGAGGTAGTTTTGGAGTTAAAGTTAAGGTTAGGGTTAGCTTTAGGTTAAGGGGTTAGGGTCAGGGTGTTTGTTAGATTAAAATTTATTTTTCGGGTTATTGTTAATGTTAAGGTTAGAATGAGGCTTAGGATTAACTTTAGTTGTATGGTTACGATCAGTGTTAGTTTTAGGGTTAGGATTAGGGTTAGCATTATGGTTTGTGATAGGGTTACTGTTCTGTTTAAAGTAGGGTAAGAGTTTAGAGTTAAGTTTTGTGTTAGGGTTAGGAATAGGGTTAGGATTAGTTTAGGTTAATGGATAGGAATAAGTTTAAGGTAGGGTTAAGGTCACGGTTCGTGTTAGGGTAAGCGTTTATAGTTAGGATTAGTGTTAGAGTTAGGGTTAGGGTTAGGGATAGAATTAGGGTTAGGTTTACATTAATGTTAGGATTAGGATTAGTTTATTCTTACAGCTAGGGTTAACTATAGGTTATGTTTACGGTCACGGTTATGGTTAGGGTTAGAGTTTAGAGGTCGGATTAGAGTTAGCGTTAGATTAGTGTTAGAGTTACGTTAAGGTGAGAGTTAGGGTTAGGATTATGGTTAGGGTTAGGGTTAGGGGTAGGGTTAGGGTTAGAGTTATTGTTAGGGTTA
>NW_024354642.1:0-303 GCF_902729225.1 Pteropus medius
ACGAGGATACAGAGAGCAATGAGACGTCGTTTGTACCTGTAGGGGCTCAAAGTGTCAGTGAGTGCTTCCGCAACTTCTGTACCGCCGTACCCGCAGACGACCAGGCATCGCCCTCAGAGCCCCGAGGCACCGGGAGCGCCGTGAATTTGCCGCAAGTGAGCCGTATCTCGGAAGTCTGCAGTTCCGGCTCAAAATGGACGTCAGTAGAGTGCTTTTAGCCAGAGCTCCCCTAGATATATCTATATCTATATCTGTATCTGAATCTATAGATATCTCAATATCTCTATCTCTCTCTCTTTCTCT
>NW_024354643.1:0-363 GCF_902729225.1 Pteropus medius
GGGGTTGGGGGGGGGCGCCACGAGCTTGCGAGACGCCGTTCGGGTCACGCCATTGGGTCTCGTCATTGGTTTTCTCTATCACGGTAAAAGCGACTCACGCCTCACTCGATGCGGGAAGCGACATGGGTGTGGGACTTCTGAATGCGGGGGACGCATGGAGACACCCTTCAGCACATCTTCAAAACCAGTTCTTTTCCAGAGGGGCGCAGGCCGAGGGAGCTGGGCCCGGGCTGCACGGCCGCAGGGCCCGGTCCAGGCGGGCGAGCAGCCGGCAGGCGGAGGTGCCGGGGCGGGTCCCCTTTCGTCGCAAAGAACAACAGCAACTTGAAAACTCACACAAAGAACACGGCGGGTTGAAGAAAG
>NW_024354644.1:0-801 GCF_902729225.1 Pteropus medius
GGCCAAGCGTAGCTCTGAGGCCGCCAGGGAGAGCCCCGACGGGAGCGGACGCCAAGGGAGAGGCGGCACGCAGCCCGCACAGCGCCCCCGCAGCAAGGCCCCAGGCAGGAGCCGCCTGTTTCGCCGGCTCTGCCGCTCTTTCTTTGGGCGCCGGTTGGGTGCTATGCCCCCCGACCCCGGCTGCTCCTAAGCCTGGACGTCTTCCTTCTCCAGTCGTTTGCCAAACTCGTTCCTTTGAGGAGCGCTCCTGCTGACGTCTGTCCTCGCACGCGTGTCCTCCTGCGCTAGGTTAAACGTAAACCATGGTGATGGGCCTTTGTTCCCGCACTGGGCTAGCGGAGACCTAAAAACGAGGCGGCACCGAGAGCGAGGGAGAAGAACCGGCCGTCGGTCTCTGTCGGCGGAGGGTGTAAACCCGTGCAGCTCGGTCTCTGTCGGCGGAGGGTGTAAACCCGTGCAGCTACCGCGAAGGGCAAGCGGACGGCCTCCTCCAACATGGAAATGTGGCTACACTCGGGCCAGAAATTCTTCCTCGAAAAACGTACTGAGCAAACGCTCACACACCAGGACACCTGCTGTAGCGCTGCTCGTAAGGATGCGGCACCAGAAATAAGCGATGTTCCCTCTCTGGGGAGCTGGTCACAGCGTCTGCACAGTGGACTGCGTGAAAGAGAACGCGTTAAGACCGGTAAGGACGCAACGCTGGCCCTTCCAGAGGAGCATGTGTGACAACCGTACTGCGGCCGTGGAGGCTGCCTTTGTTCTTAGAGGTAAAGGGTCAGGGTCGATTTTTCAAACTGA
>NW_024354645.1:0-668 GCF_902729225.1 Pteropus medius
AATAATCATTATTTTATCGTCTTTGAACCAGGAGTATGTCACGTAGTATAGCTTGTTAGATTTTTGCCCAACTTTGTGGGGTAAGTATAATCATTCCCACTTTATAAAGTGATGTGATGCGTCTAAGGTCACATGGCTGGGAAGAAGCAAACTCTGGGTTTGAGCCCAGGTCTGCCTGGTTCCTGGGGCTGTAGGGGTATGTATGGTGAGGGTTCCACATCAGGGCAGGGTGAGGGCAGAGGGTTCCCTACCTCTCTGGAAGACCTCAACGCTGTCCTTGTATTGGCACGTCAGGATGACAACTGTCCAATCCACCCCCTTGGGCTGCTCCATTCTGGCCAAAGTTGATAGGCTTCCTGAAGCAAGAGATAGGGGCATATGTGATTTTTAAAATTATCATACTCTAAAATTGATTTTTTTGTATAGTTTTCTGAATTTTAACACATATATAGATACCTGCACCAAAAAAACTCCCACATGCTACCCTTTTAGAGTCACGCCCTCCTCTGCCCCTCACCCCTGACAACCATCAATCAGCACTCCATAACTAGAGTTGGAATGGCATCTCCTACACTTGGCTTCTTTCATCCAACATAATGCCTCTGAGATTCATCCAAGTTGGCTGAGCATATCAGTAGTTGTTTTGGGGTTTTTTTGTTTTTTTTTTT
>NW_024354646.1:0-436 GCF_902729225.1 Pteropus medius
CGGGGACCATTACGACCATCCCAGGCTGAAAGGTGAGGGAGAGGGAGGTGTCTGCTTCCGTCCTGAAGTCTGATTTCCAATGCGGAAAGCAGGAAGGAGCAGGGGCCTTAGAAGGAGCCCCGGGGCCTCTGGGATGAAAAGAGATCATGCTGAATTGTGGCTCTGGAACGCCCGGTGTCCACACCCCGGGGAGGTGGAGGTGCTGGAGGCGGCCTGTCTTCTCTGGTGGTGAGACCAGGTCCAACGGTGTTTCTTTCGAGGTCCATCACATACATAGTATATATGGTTTATTATAGATGAACATATATATGCATATATATGTATATGGTAGATCTGGCAAAAAGCTCTCTAGTGACGTCCATTTTGAGCCGGAACTGCAGACTTTCGAGATACGGCTCACTGGCGGCAAATTCACGGCCCTCCCGGCGCCTCGGGG
>NW_024354647.1:0-340 GCF_902729225.1 Pteropus medius
CTTTTCATCCCAGAGGCCCCGGGGCTCCTTCCTACGGCCTCGGCTCCTTCCCGCTTTCCGCAGTGGAAATCAGACTTGAGGACGGAAGCAGACACCTCCCTCTCCCTCACCTTTCTGCCTGGGAAGGTCGTAATGGTCCCCGTGGACGCATTCAAAATGAAGAAATTAAAGGCTCAAAGAGCTGATCGCAAAGCTCCTAAGGTTCGGAGGCCGAATTCAGACCCACAGCTGTCTGCAGTTTCTCCCAACTGAACTCTTTCCAGCGGGTGACGGCCGCCATGGACGCAGGGGCCAAAGCATCCCTGGGTACGCTGTCTGTGGGTGGCCCTGAACCCTGCAA
>NW_024354648.1:0-372 GCF_902729225.1 Pteropus medius
AGAAAGTACAGAGCTATCAAGGGGATTACTTCGTAATGTATATAAATATCTATGTTGTACACCTGAAAATAATGTATATAAATATCTATGTTGTACACCTGAAACTAATGTAATATTATATGTAAATTATAATTGAACATTTGAAAAATAAGAAGTCGCCACATGCCCCCATAATCCCCAGCAGTTTCCCTTATTATTAATATCGTGTGTTGGTGTGGCACATTTGCTACAATTGATGAGTTGATACTGATGCATTATTATTAACTAAAGCCTATAGCTAGTCTTGGTTTTGCGCGGTTCTATGGGTTTTGACCAATGCAGATGTCAGGTATCCAGCACCATAGTATCATACGGAAGAGTTTCACTGCCCTC
>NW_024354649.1:0-7445 GCF_902729225.1 Pteropus medius
AGTGTGGACACCAGGCGGTCCAGAACCACAATTCAACATGATCTCTTTTCATCCCAGAGGCCCCGGGGCTCCTTCCTCAGGCCTTGGCTCTTTCCCGCTTTCGCAGTGGAAATCAGACTTCAAGATGGAAGCAGACACCTCCCTCTCCCTCACCTTTCTGCCTGGATGGTCGTAATGGTCCCCGTGGACGCATTCAAAATGAAGAAATGAAAGGCTCAAAGAGCTGATCGCAAAGCTCCTAAGGCACGGAGGCCGAATTCAGACCCACAGCTGTCTGCAGTGTCTCCAACTGAACTCTTTCCAGCGGGTGACGGCCGCCATGGACGCAGGGGCCAAAGCATCCCTGGGTACGCTGTCTGTGGGTGGCCCTGAACCCTGCAAGAGCATACAGAGACGAATGGAACGTAGTTTGTACCTCTAGGAGCTCAAAGTGTCAGTGAGTGCTCCTCCAACTTCGGTACCCCAGTCTCCGCAGAAGACCGAGCATCGCCCACAGAGCCCCAAGGCCCCAAGGCCCCAGGAGGGCTGTGCATTTGCCGCAAGTGAGCCTTTTCTCGGAAGTCTGCGATTCTGGCTCAAAATGGACGTCACCAGAGAGCTTTTTGCCAAAGCTACCATATACATATATATGCATATATATGTTCATCTATATGCATATATATGTATATGGTGGATTTTCGAAAGAAACCTGCGTGGACCCCTGCTCTACCACAGGAGACAGGCCGCTCCTCACACCTCCACCTCCCCGCAGTGTGGACACCGGGCGTTCCAGAGCCACAATTCAGCATGATCTCTTTTCATCCCAGAGGCCCCGGGGCTCCTTCCTAAGGCCTCGGCTCCTTCCCGCTTTCCGCAGTGGAAATCAGACTTCAGGACAGAAGCAGACACCTCCCACTCCCTCACCTTTCTGCCTGGGATGGTCGTAGTGGTCCCCGTGGACGGATTCAAAATGAAGAAATGAAAGGCTCAAAGAGCTGATCGCAAAGCTCCTAAGGCACGGAGGCCGAATTCAGACCCACAGCTTTCTGCAGTGTCTCCCAACTGAACTCTTTCCAGCGGGTGACGGCCGCCATGGACGCAGGGGCCAAAGCATCCCTGGGTACGCTGTCTGTGGGTGGCCCTGAACCCTGCAAGAGCATACAGAGACGAATGAGACGTGGTTTGTACCTCTAGGAGCTCAAAGTGTCAGTGAGTGCTCCTCCAACTTCGGTACCCCAGTACCCGCAGATGACCGAGCATGGCCCACAGAGCCCCAAGGCCCCGGGAGGGCTGTGCATTTGCCACAAGTGAGCCTTTTCTCGGAAGTCTGCGATTCTGGCTCAAAATGCACGTCTGTGGAGTGCTTTTTGCCAGAGCTCCCCTAGATATATCTATATCTATATCTTTATCTGTATCTATAGATATCTCTATATCTATCTATCTATCCATCTATCTATCTAACTATCTATCTATCTATCTATCTATCTATGTATCT
The DNA here is from genome assembly GCF_902729225.1 of Pteropus medius. Classification (NCBI taxonomy): domain Eukaryota; kingdom Metazoa; phylum Chordata; class Mammalia; order Chiroptera; family Pteropodidae; genus Pteropus; species Pteropus medius. The sequence continues at coordinate 1,475 of NW_024354649.1, forward strand.
ATGGATTTCTCTCTCTCTTTCTATATATATTTATATATATATGGTGATTTTTATAACAAAAGGCTGTGTTTCCTTAGACATTTGAGAGCAGACAGGCCGCTCCTAGCACCTCCACCTCCCCGCAGTGTGGACACCGGGCGTCCCAGAGCCACAATTCAGCATGATCTCTTTTCATCCCAGAGGCCCCGGGGTTCCTTCCTAAGGCCTCGGCTCCTTCCCGCTTTCCGCAGTGGAAATCAGACTTCAGGACGGAAGCAGACACCTCCCTCACCCTCACCTTTCTGCCTGGGATGGTCGTGATGGTCCCCGTGGATGCATTCAAAATGAAGAAATGAAAGGCTCAGAGAGCTGATCGCAAAGCTCCTAAGGCACGGAGGCCGAATTCAGACCCACAGCTGTCTGCAGTGTCTCCCAGCTGACCTCTTTCCAGCGGGTGACGGCCCCCATGGACGGAGGGGCCAAAGCATCCCTGGCTACGCTGTCTGTGGGTGGCCGTGAACCTTGCAAGAGGATACAGAGACGAATGAGACGTACTTTGTACCTCTAGGAGCTCAAAGTGTCAGTGAGTGCTCCTCCAACTTCGCTACCCCAGTACCCCCAGATGACCGAGCATCGCCCACAGAGCCCCAAGGCCCTGGGAGGGCTGTGCATTTGCCGCAAGTGAGCCTTTTCTCGGAAGTCTGCGATTCTGGCTGAAATGGACGTCACCAGAGAGCTTTTTGCCAAAGCTACCATATACATATATATGCATATATATGTTCATCTATGCATATATATGTATATGGTGGATTTTCGAAGGAAACCTGCGTGGACCCCTGCTCTACCACAGAAGACAGGCCGCTCCTCGCACCTCCACCTCCCCGCAGTGTGGACACCGGGCGTTCCAGAGCCACAATTCAGCATGATCTCTTTTCATCCCAGAGGCCCCGGGGCTCCTTCCTAAGGCTCGGCTCCTTCCCGCTTTCCGCAGTGGAAATCAGACTTCAGGACGGAAGCAGACACCTCCCTCTCCCTCACCTTTCTGCCTGGGATGGTCGTAATGGTCCCCGTGGACGCATTCAAAATGAAGAAATGAAAGGCTCAAAGAGCTGATCGCAAAGCTCCTAAGGCACGGAGGCCAATTCAGACCCACAGCTGTCTGCAGTGTCTCCCAACTGAACTCTTTCCAGCGGGTGACGGCCCCCATGGACGGAGGGGCCAAAGCATCCCTGGCTGCGCTGTCTGTGGGTGGCCGTGACCCCTGCAAGAGGATACAGAGACGAATGAGACGTAGTTTGTACCTCTAGGAGCTCAAAGTGTCAGTGAGAGCTCCTCCAACTTAGCTACCCCAGTACCCGCAGATGACCGAGCATCGCCCACAGAGCCCCAAGGCCCCGGGAGGGCTGTGCATTTGCCGCAAGTGAGCCTTTTCTCGGAAGTCTACGATTCTGGCTCGAAATGGACGTCTCCAGAGAGCTTTTTGCCAAAGCTACCATATACATATATATGCATATATATGTTCATCTATATGCATATATATGTATATAGTGGATTTTCGAAGGAAACCTGCCTGGACCCCTGCTCTACCACAGAAGACAGGCCGCTCCTCGCACCTCCACCTCCCCGCAGTGTGGACACCGGGCGTTCCAGAGCCACAATTCAGCATGATCTCTTTTCATCCCAGAGGGCCCGGGGCTCCTTCCTAAGGCCTCGGCTCCTTCCCGCTTTCCGCAGTGGAAATCAGACTTCAGGACGGAAGCAGACACCTCCCTCGCCCTCACCTTTCTGCCTGGGATGGTGGTGATGGTCCCCGTGGACGCATTCAAAATGAAGAAATGAAAGGCTCAGAGAGCTGATCGCAAAGCTCCTAAGGCACGGAGGCCGAATTCAGCCCCACAGCTGTCTGCAGTGCTCCCAACTGAAGTCTTCACGGGTGTGGCGCCATGGGCGGAGGGGGTGAAAGCATCCTGGTACTTTGTCTGGGTGGCCCTGAACCTGAAGGATACAGAGACGAATGAGACGTAGTTTGTACCTCTAGGAGCTCAAAGTGTCAGTGAGTGCTCCTCCAACTTCGGTACCCCAGTACAAGCAGATGACTGAGCATCGCCCACAGAGCCCAAGGCCCCGGGAGCGCTGTGCATTGGCCGCAAGTGAGCCTTTTCTCGGTAGTCTGCGATTCTGGCTCCAAATGCACGTCTGTAGAGTGCTTTTTGCCAGAGCTCCCCTAGATATATCTATATCTATATCTTTATCTGTATCTATAGATATCTCTATATCTATCTATCTATCCATCTATCTATCTAACTATCTATCTATCTATCTATCTATCTATCTATCTATCTATCTATCTGTGTATCTATGGATTTCTCTCTCTCTTTCTATATATATATTTATATATATATGGTGATTTTTATAACAAAAGGCTGTGTTTTCTTGGAGCATTTGAGATCAGACAGGCCGCTCCTAGCACCTCCACCTCCCGCGGAGTGGTGGGACACGAGGCAGTTCAGAGCCACAATTCAGCATGATCTCTTTCATCCCAGAGGCCCCAGGAGCCTTCCCTGAGCCTCGGCTCCTTCCACTCATGATGGAAATCAGACTTCCAGGACGGAAGCAGACACCTCCCTCATACCACCTTTCTGTGCCTGGGATGGTGTGATGGTCCCCGTGGACGCATTCAAAATGAAGAAATGTAAGGCTCAGAGAGCTGATCGCAAAGCTCCTAAGGCACGGAGGCCGAATTCAGACCCACAACTGTCTGCAGTGTCTCCCAGCTGACCTCTTTCCAGCGGGTGACGGCCCCCATGGACGGAGGGGCCAAAGCATCCCTGGCTAAGCTGTCTGTGGGTGGCCGTGAACCCTGCAAGAGGATACAGAGACGAATGAGACGTAGTTTGTACCTCTAGGAACTCAAAGTGTCAGTGAGTGCTCCTCCAACTTCGCTACCCCAGTACCCGCAGATGACCGAGCATCGCCCACAGAGCCCCAAGGGCCCGGGAGGGCTGTGCATTTGCTGCAAGTGAGCCTTTTCTCGGAAGTCTGCGATTCTGGCTCGAAATGGACGTCACCAGAGAGCTTTTTGCCAAAGCTACCATATACATATATATGCATATGTATGTTCATCTATATGCATATATATGTATATGGTGGATTTTCGAAGGAAACCTGCGTGGACACCTGCTCTACCACAGAAGACAGGCCGCTCCTCGCACCTCCACCTCCCGGCAGTGTGGACACCGGGCGTTCCAGAGCCACAATTCAGCATGATCTCTTTTCATCCCAGAGGCCCCGGGGCTCCTTCCTAAAGCCTCGGCTCCTTCCCGCTTTCCGCAGTGGAAATCAGACTTCAGGACGGAAGCAGACACCTCCCTCGCCCTCACCTTTCTGCCTGGGATGGTCGTGATGGTCCCGTGGACGCATTCAAAATGAAGAAATGAAAGGCTCAGAGAGCTGATCGCAAAGCTCCTAAGGCACGGAGGCCGAATTCAGACCCCCAGCTGTCTGCAGTGCCTCCCAACTGAAGTCTTCCCACCGGGTGACGGCCGCCATGGACGGAGGGGCCAAAGCATCCCTGGGTACGCTGTCTGTGGGTGGCCCTGAACCCTGCAAGAGGATACAGAGACAAATGAGACGTAGTTTGTACCTCTAGGAGCTCAAAGTGTCAGTGAGTGCTCCTCCAACTTCGGTACCCCAGTACAAGCAGATGACCGAGCATCGCCCACAGAGCCCAGGGCCCCGGGAGCGCTGTGCATTGGCCGCAAGTGAGCCTTTTCTCGGAAGTCTGCGATTCTGGCTCCAAATGCACGTCTGTAGAGTGCTTTTTGCCAGAGCTCACCTAGATATATCTATATCTATATCTTTATCTGTATCTATAGATATCTCTATATCTATCTATCTACCATCTATCCATCTATCTATCTAACTATCTATCTATCTATCTATCTATCTATCTATCTATGTATCTATAGATTTCTCTCACTCTTTCTATATATATATTTATATTTATATGGTGATTTTTATAACAAAGGCTGTTTTCCTTAGACATTTTGAGATCAGACAGGCACTCCCTGTACCTCACCTCTCACACATAGTGTGGACACCGGGCATTCCAGATCCACAATTCAGCATGATCTCTTTTCATCCCGGAGGCCCCGGGGCTCCTTCCTCAGGCCTCGGCTCCTTCCCGCTTTCCGCAGTGGAAATCAGGCTTCAGGACGGAAGCAGACACCTCCCTCGCCCTCACCTTTCTGCCTGGGATGGTCGTGATGGTCCCCGTGGACGCATTCAAAATGAAGAAATGAAAGGCTCAGAGAGCTGATCGCAAAGCTCCTAAGGCACGGAGGCCGAATTCAGACCCCAGCTGTCTGCAGTGGCTCCCAGCTGACCTCTTTCCAGCGGGTGACGGCCCCCATGGACGGAGGGGCCAAAGCATCCCTGGCTACGCTGTCTGTGGGTGGCCGTGAACCCTGCAAGAGGATACAGAGACGAATGAGACGTAGTTTGTAGCTCTAGGAGCTCAAGGTGTCAGTGAGTGCTCCTCCAACTTCGCTACCCCAGTACCCGCAGATGACCGAGCATCGCCCGAAGAGCCCCAAGGCCCCGGGAGGGCTGTGCATTTGCCACAAGTGAGCCTTTTCTCGGAAGTCTGCGATTCTGGCTCGAAATGGACGTCACCAGAGAGCTTTTTGCCAAAGCTACCATATACATATATATGCATATATATGTTCATCTATATGCATATATATGTATATGGTGGATTTTCGAGGGAAACCTGCCTGGACCCCTGCTCTACCACAGAAGACAGGCCGCTCCTCGCACCTCCACCTCCCCGCAGTGTGGACACCGGGCGTTCCAGAGCCACAATTCAGCATGATCTCTTTTTCATCCCAGAGGCCCCGGGGCTCCTTCCTAAGGCCTCGGCTCCTTCCCGCTTTCCGCAGTGGAAATCAGACTTCAGGACGGAAGCAGACACCTCCCTCTCCCTCACCTTTCTGCCTGGGATGGTCGTAATGGTCCCCGTGGACGCATTCAAAATGAAGAAATGAAAGGCTCAAAGAGCTGATCGCAAAACTCCTAAGGCACGGAGGCCGAATTCAGACCCAGGCTGTCTGCAGTGTCTCCCAAATGAACTCTTTCCAGCGGGTGACGGCCGCCATGGACGCAGGGGCCAAAGCATCCCTGGGTACGCTGTCTGTGGGTGGCCCTGAACCCTGCAAGAGCATACAGAGACGAATGAGACGTAGTTTGTACCTCTAGGAGATCAAAGTGTCAGTGAGTGCTCCTCCAACTTCGGTACCCCAGTCTCCGCAGAAGACCGAGCATCGCCCACAGAGCCCCAAGGCCCCGGGAGGGCTGTGCATTTGCCGCAAGTGAGCCTTTTCTCGGAAGTCTGCGATTCTGGCTCGAAATGGGCGTCACCAGAGAGCTTTTTGCCAAAGCTACCATATACATATATATGCATATATATGTTCATATATGTATATGGTGGATTTTCGAAGAAAACCTGCGTGGACCCCTGCTCTACCACAGAAGACAGGCCGCTCCTCGCACCTCCACCTCCCCGCAGTGTGGACACCGGGCGTTCCAGAGCCACAATTCAGCATGATCTCTTTTCATCCCAGAGGCCCAGGGCTCCTTCCTAAGGCCTCGGCTCCTTCCCGCTTTCCGCAGTGGAAATCAGACTTCAGGACGGAAGCAGACACCTCCTCGCCCTCACCTTTCTGCCTGGGATGGTCGTGATGGTCCCCGTGGACGCATTCAAAATGAAGAAATGAAAGGCTCAGAGAGCTGATCGCAAAGCTCCTAAGGCACGGAGGCCGAATTCAGACCCACAGCTGTCTGCAGTGTCTCCCAGCTGACCTCTTTCCAGCAGGTGACGGCCCCATGGACGGAGGGGCCAAAGCATCCCTGGCTACGCTGTCTGTGGGTGGCCGTGAACCCTGCAAGAGGATACAGAGACTAATGGGACGTAGTTTGTACCTCTAGGAGCTCA
>NW_024354650.1:0-760 GCF_902729225.1 Pteropus medius
TGGTCTCCCACTGCTGGGTTGCAACAGAGAATCCAAGACCGTATCTGTGTTACTACATTGAACTAACTTGCCTCTTTACTGGCTGCTGCAGCTCAGCAAGTGTTCCTGTTTAACCATTGCATGCCCAGCACCCAGCAGGCTTCCCTAGTTCCTGCTCAGAAGTTGTTATGTGACCTGAGAAGCCTTGAGAGGCATGGCTGATAGAGAGGAACTGAAGATCTGCTTGCAGTAGCTACTCAAAAGCCAGAGAACGCCTCCCAGAGGAGTCAGATGGGAGTGTTTTTAATCCACAGACCTGGGACGTTTTAGCTAACAGAAATACTGTCTTTATCCTATGTCTGCACTTTAGAATTGTTCCTCTGACTAAGTGACCACCCCTAGGCAAGTCCATGTTGACAATGGTATGACTGCCTTATTGATCCTGATGATTCCATGAGCAATGTCCCTATTATTTTACTAGTCATTTCTACTTTCTCTCTTCTCATAATAGCTCTGATGCATAAAATCACCAATGTAAAAACCGGAAAAGTATTTTTTATTTTCAAGGCCAACCAACTCCTCCCACCCCACCCCTGAACACCAGAGACTGAGCAGAGACTTTCTCAGGTGCCACAAGTATGGTTGTAAACACCCAAATGCAGGTTTTGTTTCCCCGGATAGGACTCTTTCTTCTATGCCACATTTCCTGGAGAATCCAGAAGTTTAAGTTTACAGGGGAGAAAATATTCAGACCAAAGTTTTCTATTTCTCTTTCTGTTTC
>NW_024354651.1:0-851 GCF_902729225.1 Pteropus medius
TTTTTTGCATGTATCTGTCAAATTTTCCAAACACCATTTATTGAAGAGACTGTCTTTACTCCATTGTATATTCTTGCCTCTTTTGTCATATATTAAGTGAGCATATAGGTAGGCGTGGATTTATTTCTGGGCTCTCTATTCTGTTCCATTGATCAATGTATCTGTTTTTAGGCCAGTATCGTGCTCTTTTGATTATTGTAGCCTTATAGTATAGTGTGATATCAGATAGTGTGATACCTCCAACTTTGTTCTTTCTCAAGATTGTCGTGGCTATTTGGAGTATTTTATGGTTCCATATAAAGTTTAGGATTATTTGTTCTAGCTTTTTGAAAAATACCATTGGTATTTTGATAGAGATTACATTAAATCTGTAGATTGCTTTGAGTAGTATTGCCATCTTAAAGATGGTAATTCTTCATACCCATGAGCACGATATATGCTTCCATTTATTTGTATTTTTTTCAATTTTTTTTTTCAATTACATAATTTTCTCAGAACAGGTCTTCTACCTCCTTGGTTAACTTGATTCCTAGGTATTTTATATTTTTGATGCAAATGCAATGGGTGTTTATATGACACTACTATAGGGAAGATAAATCAATATAACACTTTAAGAGACCAATTTTGCAACATGTATCATGACTTAAAATTATTCCCATAACTTTTCCATTCAAGACTACTTTCAGAAAATAGTTAAAATAATATACACCTTGCATTCATTGAGGTCTTACCCAAGACTATATATGGTGCTGTGCTTCCAGAATGACACAAGAAAATGTTTGCTTAAATCACAGATTGATTTATGACTGTGATATGTTCTTATCTAACAATGAAATGTATTTTTCCAAGTC
>NW_024354652.1:0-588 GCF_902729225.1 Pteropus medius
ATCAGCCCAAATCTTGGACAGAAGCAGCAAGAATCATGTAGTGGTTCCCTTTGCTCTCAGCCTCAAACCACAGCCCCAGACAGCCCAGCTGCTCTCATTGTTTTCTTGTTTTGTTTTGTTTTGTTTTGTTTTGTTTTGTTTTGTTTTGTTTGACTCTCTCTTCTAGCAATGTACCTAATTTTCTAAACTTTTTAGAAGCTATTTAGTTGGACTCTACACCAGCTCAAGAGGTCGAGAAGGCCACTAAAATGGGAGGTTAATGCTTTGCATTAAGTTGGACACATCTGCAAGGTAAAGGAGTCATTGCTGCTGGTGAAAAAGGAATTCAACTTTTAACAATACCTGAGCATCCTCCAAGGTCCTGCCTCATCTGACCCCTTCATCTTTCCAAATTGTCCTGCTATTCACCTACCCCTACTCAGCCCTGGACAAGCCAATTTTATCCTCTTCTGCAAATTCCAAAGCCATTCCCTTATTAACCTGGCTGTCTCCTTTCCTACCTTGACCCTTGTAGCCTGGAACAGCCTTTCCCTTCTTCTTACATGCCCATAACCTTCCTGTCCCCTAAGATCCTTCTTTGATGCCTCC
>NW_024354653.1:0-1309 GCF_902729225.1 Pteropus medius
CAAAGTGTCAGTGAGTGCTTCTCCAAGAACTTCCGCACTCTGCACTGCGAGATTCACTTCCAGCACGCCTCAGAGCCCTCGAGGCCGGGAGGGCCGTGAATTGCCTCTGAAGTGAGCCGTGATCTCGGAAGTCTGCAGTTCCTCCGCTCAAAATGGACGTCACTAGAGAGCTTTTTGCCAGATATACCATATACATATATATGCATATATATGTTCATCTATATGCATATATATGTATATGGTGGATTTTCGAAGGAAACCTGGCTGGACCCCTGGTCTAGCAGAGAAGGCAGGCTGCTCCCAGCACCTCCACCTCCCCGGAGTGTGGACACCGGGCGTTCCAGAGCCACAATTCAGCAGGATCTCTTTTCATCCCAGAGGCCCCGGGGCTCCTTCCTAAGGCCTCTGCTCCTCCCTGCTTTCCGCATTGGAAATCAGACTTCAGGTCGGAAGCAGACACCTCCCTCTCCCTCACCTTTCTGCCTGGGATGGTCGTAATGGTCCCCGTGTACGCATTCAAAATGAAGAAATGAAAGGCTCAAAGAGGTGATCGCGAAGCTCAAGAGGCACGGAGGGCGAAATCAGACCCACAGCTGTCTGCAGTGTCCCCCAACTGACCACTTTCCAGCGGGTGACGGCCTCCAGGGACGGAGGGGCCAAAGCATCCCTGGGTACGCTGTCTCTGGGTGGCCTGGAGCTCTGCACGAGGATACAGAGAGGAATGAGATGTCGTTTGTACCTCTAGGGGCTCAAAGTGTCAGTGAGTGCTTCCGCAACTTCCGTACCCCCGTACCCGCAGACGACCGAGCATCGCCCTCAGAGCCCCGAGGCGCCGGGAAGGCCTTGAATTTGCCGCAAGTGAGCCGTATCTCGGAAGTCTGCAGTTCCGGCTCAAAATGGACGTCAGTAGAGTGCTTTTTTCCAGAGCTCCCCTAGATATATCTATATCTATATCTGTATCTGAATCTATAGATATCTCTATATCTCTATCTCTCTCTCTTTCTCTCTCCCTCTCACTCTCTCTCTCTATCTACCTATCTATCTATCTAGGTATCTATCTATTTCTCTAACTCTTTCTATATTTCTATTCATATATATATATATATATGTATATATATATATATATGTATATATATATACATATATATATATAAATATATATATACATATATATATATATATAGTGATTTTTATAACAAAAGGCTGTATTTTCCTTAGAAGTTTGAGATAAGACAGGCCGTTCCCAGCACCTCCACCTCCCCGGAGTGTGGACACCGGGCGTTCCAGAGCCACAATTCAGCAGGATCTC
>NW_024354654.1:0-1158 GCF_902729225.1 Pteropus medius
ATGGTTAGAGTTAGCTTTTGATTTAGTTTTAGGGTTAGTGGTAGGGTTAGTTTTACAGTTAAAGTTATGGTTATGATTTGGTTAGGGTAAAGGGTAAGGTTTTGGGTTATTGTTAGTTTAAAATTTGGAGATAGTTTTAATGTTAGTGTTAGGGTTAGATTGAGGGTTAGGTTTATCTTAGTTTTAGGTAAGAGTTAAGGTTAGGTTTTGTATTAGGGTTAGCTTTGGGGTTATGGTTTGGTTTAGAGTTAGGGTAACAACTTAAATTTAGAATTTGTTTTTGGGTTAGGATTAGGAATAGGATTAGATTAAGGTTAGTGTTTCATTAGGTACAGGTTAGGTTTCACTTACGGTTAGGTTTTTAGTTAGGGTTAGGTTTAGGTTTAGGTTAGGTTTAGATTAAAGTTACTATTAGGGTTAGGGTTAGTGTTAGAGTTAGGGTTAGCTTTAGATTTAGGATTAGGTTTAGGATAAAATGTTAGAGTTAGTATAAGGGGTTAGGTTAGCGATATTGTTAGTGTAAAATTTAGATTTAGTGTTAGTTTTATGGTTACGGTTAGAATTATGGTTAGGATTAGCTTTAGTTTTAGGGTTAGGATCAGGGTTAGTGATAGGGTTAGGGTAAGTGTTTAAAATTAGAATTATTGTTAGAGTTAGGGTTAACGTTAAGGTTAAGTTAGAGTTGGGTTACCATTACGGTTCAGGTTAAGTTTTATTTAAGGGTAGATATGTCTTTAGGGTTAGGGTTATATTTAGGTTAGTAGTAGGGTTAGCATTTGAATTAGTGTTAGAGTTAGAGTTATCATTAGGTTTAGGGTAATGGTTAAGGTAAGAGGTTAAGTTTAGGGTTATTGTTAGTGTATAATTTAGGTTTATGTTAGGAATTAAATTTAGGATTAGTATTACCTTTAGTATTAAGGTAGTGTCAGGGTTATTGTTAGTGTTATGGTTAGGATTAGAATTTGGGTTATGATTAGCTTTAGTTTTAGAGTTAGATTTTAGATTAGGGTTAATGTTAGTGTTAAAGTTAGGGTTAGGGTTAGTTTTAGAGTCAACGTTAGGATTAGGGTTAGGGTAAGGGGTTCGTATTAGTGTTAGAGTTAGGGTTAGGGTTAGGGTTAATGTTAGGTTAAGAAGTTATAGTTAGGATTAGTGTTA
>NW_024354655.1:0-1138 GCF_902729225.1 Pteropus medius
ATCCTTCACTCACAATAAATAAGCCAGCCTCCCTCTTCATAGAGAAAAAAGTAACTATCAGACAGCAACTCCTAGTAGTAAATCTGTTTCATTTTGAACACATTATGTTTCAGATGCCTATTAGACATGTAAGTAGGAATTCTACTAGGAAGCTGAATCTAAAGGTTGTCTAGAAAATAATGTAAGCCATATAGTTAATGAGAGTTTGTTGAACAGAAGAAATGAGGAACCAGGTCAGAAGAACAGCTTGTAGAGAAAGAACAGCTTGTAAAAGAGATCAAGAGGAGCAGAAAAGGATAGAAGGAAAATAAGGAGAACAAGGAGTCAAAAAAGCAAAAGGAGAAAGTGCTAAACTGATTCAAATGCCGCTCCTGGACCAAGACGACGAGAACAGAAACGAGCTCTGAATTCAGTGCTGGAGACCCTTGGCAACCTTGGAGAAAGCGTCATTGTGGTGAGGTTGTAAGAGAATTTAATTACTAATGCAAGACTCCTGAGAAGGCAGGAAAGCATGGAACCCAGACTGTGTGTGGGTTCTAGATTTTGATAGTAGAAATTCAATGGTAGAAAAGAAGTTAGTAGAAGAGAATAATTATAGATGAAAATAAGTCATGGCTAACTGGATAACAATATATTTCCTAGATTTTTTTTTTTTCCCAGCTGTGTGGCTTTATGACTATGTTCTGAGTAGTGGTTGTGGGTGGAAGTGATAAGAACAGCTCCCAGATCAAGTTCTTAAAAAAGAAGAGTGGACTTCTCTTGAGTAGAGGAGAGGATGAAAATGCAATGCTAAGAGGGTTGAAGCTCATTTCTTAAAACCAGGAAATTCCATCTCTGCCAGAGATTAAGCCAGTATTTGGAGAGAATGGGGTTGCTCAGGGCCAGGAAATGGGACCTTTAGATCAGAGAAAGGAGGGAACTGCAAAGTCAGTATGGGTAGCCAGAGGAAAGAGACCTGGACCCTTGTCCCAGAACAAGTCAGAAAGCTAAGAGGTCAAGGAAGCACGTACAAGGTTTCCTGAAGCAGGGTCAGTCCTGAAGGAAGCCACCTTTCTGACTCAAGCCTTGACCTACCAAGGTTGTCAGTTTGTTGTTGTTGTTCGCTCTCTCTCTCTCTCTCTCTCTCTCTCTCTCTCTC
>NW_024354656.1:0-544 GCF_902729225.1 Pteropus medius
AAAAATCACTTTTGGAATAGTTTAAATTCTCTGTTATATTTAAAAATGGTTAGAAAATAAATGAGGGAGGTTGTGATATAAATATAACCAATATTAAGAGAATGTACCTAGGACTACACATATAAATTTCCTGTCCTCAAAAAATAACATTATTCCATCCTCAAGCTATGTACCATCCCTTTTCTCTCTTTACATGAAGTACTTTTCCTTACTGTGATTATATTAGCCATAGTAAACTACTATTAATTTTATCTTTTAGGAATTCAGATCTTTATTAATGGGGAATTTACTTACTATTATTATTTTACTGAATGTTAGATATAACTTAAAAAATTAATGGAACTAATTGTCCTGTGTGTTTGTGTGTACACTATGTCTTCTTTTAGAGTCGTTTTTTCATCGCTGTATTTCAGCCTAGTCACCTAGTTCACTGCCACACACATATTTATTTACAAAATAATTTTTCATTTTTAGTCAAAATTGCCAATTATCTGCATTTGTCTAATGATCTCCTGATATGTTATGTATTAACTGGACAATGTAG
>NW_024354657.1:0-647 GCF_902729225.1 Pteropus medius
TTCTGAACTTACTTCACCCATCTATATACAGGGACTCATAATTCCTCACATTAATATACAGTGTCCCAAGCACATTCTCATGGTTTTAATATATCTCCAACAAGTTAAATGAATAACAATGATAAAACACTTTCGGTGACTGTGCACTTATGCGCCAGGAACCATATCTGTTTATATTCATGTTCTAGTTTATCCTCACAACACCTCTACCGAGAAGGCATTTCATTATTTCCATTTTAAGGACTAGGAAACTGAGATTAAGTAACTCATCCAAAGTCATGTATCTAAGAAGTGAAGGAGACTGACTTAAGAGTTCAAATATAAGACTACTACCTTCTAATCTTTATTAGACTATTAGATTATAAAGTGTTCTTCCCATTTTTCAGGTGTCAAGAGATATATCTAAATCCACACATCAGCATAATAAGGATTAGAACCAGACTGGGGCTTAACTTTATGGATGGGGCTTTTGTGACACAATCACGCACTCTCTGCTCAAACACACAAGGATGTGGAGACTCAGAAATGCAGGGCTGGCGAAGCCGTGAAATAAGCTGCCTATGGATGAAGCCTCCCCACCAAAGTCTGGAGGCTGCCTGAGGTCTTTCCTCAGGTAGTTCACCCTCCCTGTAGTCACCGCTCTCTGC
>NW_024354658.1:0-502 GCF_902729225.1 Pteropus medius
AAAAAAAAAACTATCATTAAAAGCAACAGTGAAAGGCTGAACTCTTTCCCTCCGGCTGAGAACCACCAAACTGTTCCAGAGAGTCCTGGGGGTCCCAACCATCGCGACAAGACAAGGACGAAAAAGCTCAGAGATCAGCGGGAACTAGCACTGTTCCTGCTGGCAGGCGACATGACGAAACAGGCAGAAAATCCTAAGGAATCTACAAAAAGGACCTCCTGGAACTAAGAAGTGAGCTCAGCGAGGTCCCAGGATACAAGAGAAACATCAAACAGGTGTGTTTTCACACACTGGCATGGGCCCTGAAATTAAAGCTACGATACCGTTTATAAATGCTCAAAAAATGAACTGCCTGGGTACGACCTAAAAACAAATGTACGGGACCTCTGTGCTGGACACTGTGGGACGCGGTGGAAGACATCACGGCAGAGTAAACAAATGGGGCACAGAGTAAACAAACGGGGGCCGCAGAGTAAACAAACAGGGGGCACAGAGTAAACAA
>NW_024354659.1:0-380 GCF_902729225.1 Pteropus medius
ATATATATATATATATATATATATATATATATATATATATATATATATATATATATATCTCCATATATATATTTATATAAATAAATAAATATATCTCTCCACATATTTATTTATTTATTTATTTATTTATTTATTTATTTATTTATTTATTTTTTGCGAAGGCCAATAAAGAGAAAATTGATGTATTTCTGACTTAAAAAAAAAAGTAATACAAAAGCTCTAATTTCATCTGGAATAGATAACCTAAAACTGCAGACAATCTGAGAAAGCGAAGAATTGCCAGGTGGTTGTCTTTTTTTGCTTTTGTTATATAATTAAAATATATATTCAGATGGTAAAACTCGCTTCACTGAAACAAAATATAAATCTTGAAAATAAAA
>NW_024354660.1:0-356 GCF_902729225.1 Pteropus medius
TTGTCACTGAATATCACTCATCCCCTAGATCCAGAAGTGACCACTCTTCCTGTGGTCCCACACAGACCGCCTAGACCCTGGCTTGCTGGGCCGAGTGGATTTTCTCCCCTACAAGACTTTAAACTTTTCAAAGGTAAAATCCCATCACTTCAACGCTGCGTTCCCATGGGCGCTAGGTTAATACCCACCTAATTATAACAAGAACATATTCTAGTCCAAGGAATAGTTAATATAATGGTTACTTCCTCTAAATCTATTCAAATCATAAATCGAATAAAATATAATAACTTCATAAGGTATATGAAATGATGCATTATTAGTTTAGTAGAATTAAGACTGGAGTAAAAAGAGTTGAG
>NW_024354661.1:0-3732 GCF_902729225.1 Pteropus medius
CTGCCGGCATCTCGCCGTCTAGGATGAACCAGCAGGTGCACAGCTGTGAAACTCCAGCCGTCGCTCTAGCGACACCGTGACTTCCGGGTGGAGCTTCCCACTTTGCAGAGGTCGTGACAACAGGAGAAGGGAACCGTCGTCAGCTCGCCATGCCCCGCACCCACGGGGACACCCGCCGCTGGCCCTCGTCCCGCTGGGCGGGACACCAAACGGGCAGGATGTCCAAACAGGTGCTGTGTGTGTGACCACACACGGCCCACTTGCTCAGTGCTCTCGGCTCAGGCCTAACTGGGAGTCAGTCACCAGGCAGGCACCACACACAATGAGCCTGTGCTGCCCCCCTGTGGCCAGCTGAGGAAAGGACGCCTGTGCCAGCAGCTGGGAACGGAGCTGAGTCCCCAGGCCTGCAGCTGGAGGGCTGAGACGGAATTACACACACATGCACCCCCCCCCCCTAGACACACACATACACAGAGACGCACATGCACGCTTTTTTCTGGACTACCCCCCACATACATACACATGGGCACCACACATGCACAGACATGCACATCATGCATACTTTTTATACACACATGCACGGTACACGTATGGCAGCACACACCTGGACATACGCGCGCGTGCGCGCGCACATTACGCGCGCGCACGCACGCGGACACGGAGGACGCGGCCATGCACGTTGCGCACATGCACACAAGCGCATGCGTACTTTGGTGGTCTTCCCCCACTGTCTGCGTTACATATGCCATGCGCATGCCCGCCCGCGCGCAGATCTTACGTTTTGCCGCGCACATATCGCATGCCGCGCACTACCACACCTGAACTGCTGTAGCTACACGGATGCGCGTGTCATCTGGTCTGCCTTCACGCTTTATGCTGTGGCGGTCATCACCAGCACCTTCACCTTTCCAGCAGAGCTGGCTCGGAAGAGGTGAGCGACCGGGGACCTCGATCACCATCTGGGATTAATGGACCTCCTGCACCGATCTTGACCAGAGGAGACGTACAATCCGGCGTCCTCCCATAATAGACGGTGGTCTTCCGCTCCTGAATGAGGACGTCTACGGGTATCGGAGGACAGATCGCGACAACCTTCTGACGGTAGCAGGAGACTTTTATATGCCGTTGTCCGCAGCGTGACGCGTTGACCCTCGCAGCTCTCTCACAGCAATTGTCATTACCTGCAAACGCGGGCTGCAAGCGAACGCAGAGTCTAGCGAATCGTGCGCGACAGAGCTCACCTTCTAGCAAGTTCTCTCTGGCCTGTGTGGTTTTCACACGAGAGACGGCAGGGACCTGCTCTGCTGCCTGGGCCGGGTGTCCCCTGCTGCATCGTCACAGTGTGCACCTCCAGAGGTGGCCCCCAGCGGCTCTGGCACGACCTGGGAGACGTGGGCACCTGTGCCTGGCTGCCCCACGATGGTCACCATGATGGTCACCGTGACACTATGATGGTCACCATGACACCACGATGGTCACCATGATGGTCACCACGACGCACGTGGTCGGCGAGGCCCACCTGGCAGACAGCTGTCCTCCGTACGTGCCCTGCGGTCCCAGCCCTGGGCTCTGCACCCCTCCCCTCTCTAGTCCACGGAGGAATCCCGGGGGCCCGCTGGGCGGAGGGTCCCCTGCGGGTGACAAAGCAGCCCTGCTGAACGTCGGAAGCCCGCGTCTGAGCCTGTCTCAGAAAAGAATTCCGCGTTTCTCTCTCGGAACGGGGCCTTTGCAATCCGCCTTCGATGGTGTCTGCAGCGCGATGGGGCCGCACACAAGTGAATCCTACCCTCGCACTATAATCTGTGCGGAGCTACTTTTAAAAGCTGGAAAGAACGCTTTTCCAGATGTTTCTAGACGCTTGTCCCAGGTTAAAAGTGCGTTACGTGATCCCTAGTTTGTGCTACATCTTTTTAATTAGGTTCCGAGTCTGAATAGAATTTAAAAATACGGGTTAATTGGAACAATGCATGGAATTTTTATGTTTCTTTCATTGCTCAGTGTCAGCAGTAAAATCGGAATAGAAACCTCTGTGCGTAAAGGTGATCCCATATTCCTAAGTATCTCCCTAGGGGGGCATTCCGGGGGAATTTGGGGGTTCTGGCATATCCCTGGCTTTATGAGGCCGGTGGGGTGGCGCCAGGCGCTGAGCGGAGCCACGGGGCCACCCACGGCGGGCGAGGGTGCCGGCTGCGCCCAGCGGCGTCCCTGGCAGCAATGCCGGCATCTCGCCGTCTAGGATGAACCAGCAGGTGCACAAGCTGTGAAACTCCAGCCGTCGCTCTAGCGACACCGTGACTTCCGGGTGGAGCTTCCCACTTTGCAGAGGTCGTGACAACAGGAGAAGGGAACCGTCGTCAGCTTGCCATACCTCGCACCCACGGGGACACCCGCCGCTGGCCCTCGTCCCACTGTGCGGGAGACCGAACGGGCACTGTCCGATGATGCTGCACCCCTCCAATTCACGAATGTGCTGTATGAAACAAGGAGACCGTCCTGACCTGCGTACGCCCCGCTGCTCGTTAGCTGTGTGGCCTTGGCCTCTGTCCCTAACACCTCTGCTGGTGACGGCGTCAGCTCGGAGTCCGTCTGCGAAGGCGCCCGGTACGCAGACCCTGGTGAGGGCCCCCGGCTGCCCCACCCCCTTCTAAACGAGGGACCCGTCCCCGTCCTTGTCATCGGATGAGAGGATCCCACAGTCTTCAGCTGGAGACTCAGCCTCAGTGCCACAGCGACAGGAGCCAGGTGTGAATTGGGGCTCCAGTCCCCGGGTGCTGGGGGTGTTTGTCCTATGGACAGAGCGGGGCACACAGCAGGCCTGCGTGGCACCCGCACGGCGACAGCACCCAGCCGACCCGCCCCCCGCCGTGCGGACCCCTCGACACCTCAGGCCAGGCTCGTCCGCACACCCACGCCCGCTCCCCAGGCAGAATGAGCTGCACGAGGTCAGGCGCAGCCTCCTGTCCCATGGGGTGACAACCAGTGACCCCTGCAATAGTCTTTGTCTTTCCGACGTGCGCCTCTGCATGGAGCAGGCAGCACCCTGCACTGATGCGATGGCCACAAGTCACTTCTACATCCGTGGGTGACACCCTTCCGGGGTCAACGCAGGGAGAAGGCCCACGCGTCAGAACCCGTCAGGGCTGTTACAAGAGGAATCGAGGCCTACGCTCAACCTGGCTGGGACACAAGGTGTCAAACGGCCTCGGAGCACGTGTGACGACAGGCAGCTTCTGGTCCTCGCCACTCTCCACAGAGTTTACTGTGCGGAATTATAAGGCGAAGGCAGAGATCCCAACAACACCGCGCGAACGCATGGGCTTCATAAAAAACTTGGCTTTAGTGCTTGTTAAAATATTTTGATTAAAAAAAATCTTTTCTGAAGTCGATGTAGGCCAACCACGAAAACCGAAAGGCTATAAAGGACCCTTTCTTGCGGGATCGATTCATTGATTTACTCAGATGCAATGAATAATTCAGAATTAAAAAGTGACTACTGATCATTTCAAATTAGAAACACTGAAACGTCACCTCTGCATCGGAAAGTTATCAGAGCACAAGAGAAACAAGCTTTGAAAGCTTCGAAAGGCTGCGAGGGAGAAGCGTTCTGCTTAGGTTTTTCTGAGGAGCATTTCTGTGGCATAGACATTCCCGAAGGTGACACCCTGGGCCCCAGGGACTCTGAGCAAATAAACAGACAACGAACGCCATGACCTGTATCAGCCGGGGACCCCT
>NW_024354662.1:0-7570 GCF_902729225.1 Pteropus medius
GAAAGAGGTCAGCTGGGAGACACTGCAGACAGCTGTGGGTCTGAATTCGGCCTCCGTGCCTTAGGAGCTTTGCGATCAGCTCTCTGAGCCTTTCATTTCTTCATTTTTGAATGCGTCCACGGGGACCATCACGACCATCCCAGGCAGAAAGGTGAGGGCGAGGGAGGTGTCTGCTTCCATCCTGAAGTCTGATTTCCACTGCGGAAAGCGGGAAGGAGCCGAGGCCTTAGGAAGGAGCCCCGGGGCCTCTGGGATGAAAAGAGATCATGCGGAATTGTGGCTCTGGAACGCCTGGTGTCCACACTGCGGGGAGGTGGAGCTGCTAGGAGCGGCCTGTCTTCTGTGGTAGACCAGGGGTCCACGCAGGTTTCCTTCGAAAATCCACCATATACATATATATGCATATAGATGAATATATATATGCATATATATGTATATGGTAGCTTTGGCGAAAAGCTCTCTGGTGACGTCCATTTTGAACCAGAATCGCAGACTTCCGAGAAAAGGCTCACTTGCGGCAAATGCACAGCCCTCCGGGGCCTTGGGGCTCTGTGGGCGATGCTCGGTCATCTGCGGGTACTGGGGTAGCGAAGTTGGAGGAGCACTCACTGACACTTTGAGCTCCTAGAGGTACAAACTACGTCTCATTCGTCTCTGTATGCTCTTGCAGGGTTCAGGGCCACCCACAGACAGCGTAACCAGGGATGCTTTGGCCCCTGCGTCCATGGCGACCGTCACCCGCTGGAAAGAGTTCAGTTGGGAGACACTGCAGACAGCTGTGGGTCTGAATTCGGCCTCCGTGCCTTAGGAGCTTTGCGATCAGCTCTTTGAACCTTTCATTTCTTCATTTTGAATGCGTCCACGGGGACCATTACGACCATCCCAGGCAGAAAGGTGAGGGAGAGGGAGGTGTCTGCTTCCGTCCTCAAGTCTGATTTCCACTGCGGAAAGGGGGAAGGAGCCGAGGCCTTAGGAAGGAGTTGGGCCTCTGGGATGAAAAGAGATCATGCTGAATTGTGGCTCTGGAACGCCCGGTGTCCACACTCCGGGGAGGTGGAGGTGCTGGGGGCGGCCTGTCTTCTCTGGTAGACCAGGGTCCACACAGGTTTCCTTCGAAAATCCACCATATACATATATATGCATATAGATGAACATATATATGCATATATATGTATATGGTAGCTTTGGCAAAAAGCTCTCTGGTGACGTCCATTTTGAGCCAGAATGGCAGACTTCGGAGAAAAGGCTCACTTGCGGCAAATGCACAGCCCTCCCGGGGCCTTGGGGCTCTGTGGGCGATGCTCGGTCTTCTGCGGAGACTGGGGTACCGAAGTTGGAGGAGCACTCACTGACACTTTGAGCTCCTAGGGGTACAAACTACGTCTCATTCGTCTCTGTATGCTCTTGCAGGGTTCAGGGCCACCCACAGACAGTGTACCAGGGATGCTTTGGCCCCTGCGTCCATGGCGGCCGTCACCCGCTGGAAAGAGTTCAGTTGGGAGACACTGCAGACAGCTGTGGGTCTGAATTCGGCCTCCGTGCCTTAGGAGCTTGCGATCAGCTCTTTGAGTCTTTCATTTCTTCATTTTGAATGCGTCCACGGGGACCATTACGACCATCCCAGGCAGAAAGGTGAGGGAGAGGGAGGTGTCTGCTTCCTTCCTCAAGTCTGATTTCCACTGCGGAAAGCGGGAAGGACCGAGGCCTTAGGAAGGAGCCCCGGGGCCTCTGGGATGAAAAGAGATCATGCTGAATTGTGGCTCTGGAACGCCCGGTGTCCACACTGCGGGGAGGTGGAGGTGCGAGGAGCGGCCGGTCTTCTGTGGTAGAGCAGGGGTCCAGGCAGGTTTCCTTCGAAAATCCACCATATACATATATATGCATATAGATGAACATATATATGCATATATATGTATATGGTAGCTTTGGCAAAAAGCTCTCTGGTGGCGTCCATTTTGTGCCAGAATCGCAGACTTCCGAGAAAAGGCTCCCTTGCGGCAAATGCACAGCCCTCCCGGGGCCTTGGGGCTCTGTGGGCGATGCTCGGTCATCTGCGGGGACTGGGGTACCGAAGTTGGAGGAGCACTCACTGACACTTTGAGCTCCTAGAGGTACAAACTACGTCCCATTCGTCTCTGTATGCTCTTGCAGGGTTCAGGGCCACCCACAGACAGCGTACACAGGGATGCTTTGGCCCCTGCGTCCATGGCGGCCGTCACCCGCTGGAAAGAGTTCAGTTGGGAGACACTGCAGACAACTGTGGGTCTGAATTCGGCCTCCGTGCCTTAGGAGCTTTGCGATCAGCTCTTTGAGCCTTTCATTTCTTCATTTTGAATGCGTCCACGGGGACCATTACGACCATCCCAGGCAGAAAGTTGAGGGAGAGGGAGGTGTCTGCTTCCGTCCTGAAGTCCGATTTCCACTGCGGAAAGCGGGAAGGAGCCGAGGCCTTAGTTAGGAGCCCCGGGGCCTCTGGGGTGAAAAGAGATCATGCTGAATTGTGGCTCTGAAACGCCCGGTGTCCACACTGTGGGGAGGTGGAGGTGCTAGGAGCGGCCTGTCTTCTGTGGTAGACCAGGGGTCCACGCAGGTTTCCTTCGAAAATCCACCATATACATATATGAACATATATATGCATATATATGTATATGGTAGCTTTGGCAAAAAGCTCTCTGGTGACGTCCATTTGAGCCAGAATCGCAGACTTCCGAGAAAAGGCTCACTTGCGGCAAATGCACAGCCCTCCCGGGGCCTTCGGGCTCTGTGGGCGATGCTCGGACATCTGCGGGGACTGGGGTACCGAAGTTGGAGGAGCACTCACTGACACTTTGAGCTCCTAGAGGTACAAACTACGTCCCATTCGACTCAGTATGCTCTTGCAGGTTTCAGCGCGACCCACAGACAGCGTACCCAGGGATGCTTTGGCCCCTGCGTACATGGCGGCCGTCACGCGCTGGAAAGAGTTCAGTTGGGAGACACTGCAGACAGCTGTGGGTCTGAATTCGGCCTCCGTGCCTTAGGAGCTTTGCGATCAGCTCTCTGAGCCTTTCATTTCTTCATTTTGAATGCGTCCACGGGGACCATCACGACCATCCAGGCAGAAAGGTGAGGGCGAGGGAGGTGTCTGCTTCCGTCCTGAAGTCTGATTTCCACTGCGGAAAGCGGGAAGGAGCCGAGGCCTTAGGAAGGAGCCCCGGGGCCTCTGGGATGAAAAGAGATCATGCTGAATTGTGGCTCTGGAACGCCCGGTGTCCACACTGCGGGGAGGTGGAGGTGCGAGGAGCGGCCTGTCTTCTGTGGTAGAGCAGGGGTCCAGGCAGGTTTCCTTCAAAATCCACCATATACATATATATGCATATAGATGAACATATATATGCATATATATGTATATGGTAGCTTTGGCAAAAAGCTCTCTGGTGACGTCCATTTTGAGCCAGAATCGCACACTTCCGAGAAAAGGCTCACTTGCGGCAAATGCACAGCCCTCCCGGGGTCTTGGGGCTCTGTGGGCGATGCTCGGTCATCTGCGGATACTGGGGTACCGAAGTTGGAGGAGCACTCACTGACACTTTGAGCTCCTAGAGGTACAAACTACGTCTCATTCGTCTCTGTATGCTCTTGCAGGGTTCAGGGCCACTCACAGACAGCGTAGCCAGGGATGCTTTGGCCCCTGCGTCCAGGCGGCCGTCACCCGCTGGAAGGAGTTCAGTTGGGAGACACTGCAGATAGCTGTGGGTCTGAATTTGGACTCCGTGCCTTTGGAGCTTTGCGATCAGCTCTTTGAGCCTTTCATTTCTTCATTTTGAATGCGTCCACGGGGACCATTACGACCATCCCAGGCAGAAAGGTGAGGGAGAGGGAGGTGTCTGCTTCCGTCCTGAAGTCTGATTTCCACTGCGGAAAGCGGGAAGGAGCCGAGGCCTTAGGAAGGAGCCCCGGGGCCTCTGGGATGAAAGAGATCATGCTGAATTGTGCCTCTGGAACGCCCGGTGTCCACACTGCGGGGAGGTGGAGGTGCGAGGAGCGGCCTGTCTTCTGTGGTAGAGCAGGGGTCCACGCAGGTTTCCTTCGAAAATCCACCATATACGTATATATGCATATAGATGAACATATATATGCATATATACGTATATGGTAGCTTTGGCAAAAAGCTCTCAGGTGACGTCCATTTTGAGCCAGAATCGCAGACTTCCGAGAAAAGGCTCACTTGCGGCAAATGCACAGCCCTCCCGGGGCCTTGGGGCTCTGTGGGCGATGCTCGGTCATCTGCGGGTACTGGGGTAGCGAAGTTGGAGGAGCACTCACTGACACTTGGAGCTCCTAGAGGTACAAACTACGTCTCATTCGTCTCTGTATGCTCTTGCAGGGTTCAGGGCCACCCACAGACAGCGTACCAGGGATGCTTTGGCCCCTGCGTCCATGGCGGCCGTCACCCGCTGGAAAGAGTTCAGTTGGGAGACACTGCAGACAGCTGTGGTCTGAATTCGGCCTCCGTGCCTTAGGAGCTTTGCGATCAGCTCTTTGAGCCTTTCATTTCTTCATTTTGAATGCGTCCACGGGGACCATTACGACCATCCCAGGCAGAAAGGTGAGGGAGAGGAAGGTGTCTGCTTCCGTCCTGAAGTCTGATTTGCAATGCGGAAAGCAGGAAGGAGCAGAGGCCTTAGAAGGAGCCCCGGGGCCTCTGGGATGAAAAGAGATCGTGCTGAATTGTGGCTCTGGCACGCCCGGTGTCCACACTCCGGGGAGGTGGAGGTGCTGGGAGCGGCCTGTCTTCTGTAGACCAGGGAGTCCCGCATGAGTTTTCCTTGAGAAATTCCACCATATACATATATATGCATATAGATGATATATATATGCATATATATGTATATGGTAGCTTTGGCGAAAAGCTCTCTGGTGACGTCCATTTTGAGCCAGAATCGCAGACTTCCGAGAAAAGGCTCACTTGCGGCAAATGCACAGCCCTCCCGGGGCCTTGAGGCTCTGTGGGCGATGCTCGGTCTTCTGCGGAGACTGGGGTACCGAAGTTGGAGGAGCACTCACTGACACTTTGAGCTCCTACAGGTGCAAACTACGTCTCATTCGTCTCTGTATGCTCTTGCAGGGTTCAGGGCCGCCCACAGACAGCGTACCCTGGGATGCTTTGGCCCCTACGTCCATGGCGGCCGTCACCCGCTGGAAAGAGTTCAGTTGGGAGACACTGCAGACAGCTGTGGGTCTGAATTCGGCCTCCGTGCCTTAGGAGCTTTGCGATCAGCGCTTTGAGCCTTTCATTTCTTCATTTGGAATGCGTCCACGGGGACCATTACGTCCATCCCAGGCTGAAAGGTGAGGGAGCGGGAGGTGTCTGCTTCCGTCCTGAAGTCTGATTTCCACTGCGGAAAGCGGGAAGGAGCCGAGGCCTGAGGAAGGAGCCCCAGGGCCTCCGGGATGAAAAGAGATCATGCTGAATTGTGGCTCTGGAACGCCCGGTGTCCACACTGCAGGGAGGTGGAGTTGCTAGCAGCGGCCTGTCTTCTGTGGTAGACCAGGGGTCCACGCAGGTTTCCTTCGAAAATCCACCATATACATATATATGCATATAGATATATGCATATATATGTATATGGTAGCTTTGGCGAAAAGCTCTCTGGTGACGTCCATTTTGAGCCAGAATCGCAGACTTCCGAGAAAAGACTCAGTTGCGGCAAATGCACAGCCCACCCGGGGCCTTGGGGCTCTGTGGGCCATGCCCGGTCATCTGCGGGTACTGGGGTGGCGAATTTGGAGTAGCACTCCCTGACACTTTGAGCTCCTAGAGGTACAAACTACGTGTCATTCGTCTCTGCATCCTCTGCAGGGGTCAGGGCCGCCCACAGACAGCGTACCCTGGGATGCTTTGGCCCCTCCGTCCATGGCGGCCGTCACCCGCTGGAAAGAGTTCAGTTGGGAGACACTGCAGACAGCTGTGGGTCTGAATTCGGCCTCCGTGCCTTAGGAGCTTTGCGATCAGCTCTTTGAGCCTTTCATTTCTTCATTTTGAATGCGTCCACGGGGACCATTACACCATCCCAGGCAGAAAGGTGAGGGAGAGGGAGGTGTCTGCTTCCGTCCTGAAGTCTGATTTCCACTGCGGAAAGCGGGAAGGAGCCGAGGCCTGAGGAAGGAGCCCCTGGGCCTCAGGGATAAAAAGAGATCATGCTGAATTGTGGCTCTGGAACGCCCGGTGTCCACACTGCGGGGAGGTGGAGGTGCTAGGAGCGGCCTGTCTTCTGTGCTAGACCAGGGGTCCACGCAGGTTTCCTTCGAAAATCCACCATATACATATATATGCATATAGATGAATATATATATGCATATATATGTATATGGCAGCTTTGGCGAAAAGCTCTCTGGTGACGTCCATTTTGAGCCAGAATCGCAGACTTCCGAGAAAAGGCTCACTTGCGGCAAATGCACAGCCCTCCCGGGGCCTTGGGGCTCTGTGGGCCATGCCCGGTCATCTGCGGGTACTGGGGTGGCGAAGTTGGATGAGCACTCACTGACACTTTGAGCTCCTAGAGGTACAAACTACGTGTCATTCGGCTCTGCATCCTCTTGCAGGGTTCAGGGTCGTCCACAGACAGCGTACCCGGGGATGCTTTGGCCCCTCCGTCCATGGCGGCCGTCACCCGCTGGAAAGAGTTCAGTTGGGAGACACTGCAGACAGCTGTGGGTCTGAATTCGGCCTCCGTGTCTTAGGAGCTTTGCGATCAGCTCTTTGAGCCTTTCATTTCTTCATTTTGAATGTGTCCACGGGGACCATTACGACCATCCCAGGCAGAAAGGTGAGGGAGAGGGAGGTGTCCGCTTCCGTCCTGAAGTCGGATTTCCACTGCGGAAAGCGGGAAGGAGCCGAGGCCTTAGGAAGGAGCCCCGGGGCCTCTGGGATGAAAAGAGATCATGCTGAATTGGGGCTCTGGAACGCCCGGTGTCCACACTGCGGGAGGTGGAGGTGCTAGGAGCGGCCTGTCTTCTGTGGTAGACCAGGGGTCCACGCAGGTTTCCTTCGAAAATCCACCATATACATATATATGCATATACATATATGCATATATATGTATATGGTACCTTTGGCGAAAAGCTCTCTGGTGACGTCCATTTTGAGCCAGAATCGCAGACTTCCGAGAAAAGGCTCACTTGCGGCAAATGCACAGCCCTCCCGGGGCCTTGGGGCTCTGTGTGCCATGCCCGGTCATCTGCGGGTACTGGGGTGGCGAAGTTGGAGGAGCACTCACTGACACTTTGGGATCCTAGAGGTACAAACTACGTGTCATTCGTCTCTGCATCCTCTGGCAGGGTTCAGGGCCGCCCACGGACAGCGTACCCGGGGATGCTTTGGCCCCTCCGTCCATGGCGGCCGTCACCCGCTGGAAAGAGTTCAGTTGGGAGACACTGCAGACAGTTGTGGGTCTGAATTCGGCCTCCGTGCCTTAGGAGCTTTGCGATCAGCTCTTTGAGCCTTTCATTTCTTCATTTTGAATGCGTCCGCGGGGACCATTACGACCATCCCAGGCAGAAAGGTGAGGGAGAGGGAGGTGTCTGCTTC
>NW_024354663.1:0-340 GCF_902729225.1 Pteropus medius
CTGATAAGGCACTTGCATCTGGAATACAAGAATTATAGACTATCAAGGAGGAAATATTTGCAAGTCATATATCTGATAAGGCACTTGCATCTGGAATACAAGAATTATGGACTATCAAGGACCCTTACAACTCAATAATAAAACAAATGATTCCATTAAAATGAAAAAGGATCTGGATAGACTTTTCTCCAAAGATATTCAGATGACCAATAACCACATGGAAATATGCTCTACATCATTAGTCATCAGGGAAATAAAAATAAAAACCACAGTGACATACCTCTCCACACACAGTAGAGTAACTATAATTTTAAAAAGTAAGATAATAACAAGTCTTGGC
>NW_024354664.1:0-379 GCF_902729225.1 Pteropus medius
GTATATGTGTATACACATGCATACTAACAGGTGTGTGTGTGTGAATGCACACACATGCATACTAACAGATGTGTATGTGTGTGTATGTGTATACACATGTGTACTAACAGGTTTGTATGTGTGTGTGCATGTATACACATGCATACTAACAGATGTGTGTGTGTATACACATGCATACTAACAGGTGTGTGTGTGTATGTGTATACACATACATACTAACAGGTGAATGTGTGTGTGTGTATACACATACATACTAACAGGCATATGTGTGTGTATACACATGCATACTAACAGGTGTGTGTGTGTGTACACACATGCATACTAACAGGTGCATGTGTGTGTATATGTGTATACACATGCATACTAACAGGTGTGTGTG
>NW_024354665.1:0-566 GCF_902729225.1 Pteropus medius
CCACATCTTCCATATTGATGGAGCCTTTTTGGAGGGCTCCTTTGCAATATCTGTGAAAATGTTAAATATCAATAGTCTTTGATCCAATACTTTCACTTTTAGTAATTTGTCTTTCAGTTACACTTGTGGATATCCCCAGAGTGGCATTGTGTTTAACAGCCTAAGTAACCATCAGTAGGGGCTCAAGCAATTATAATAGTAAGCATTTATGATGGAATGCTTACTAAACATCTACCAAAATGAAATAATTTGATCTATAAGATATATTGAAATAATAGGGGCAATCAGGTCCCATTAATGAATTCGGCTAAAAAGTCTGCAGCTATACTCAGTTGTTGTTATTGAGAAATTAAGGATAGTGCCTTTTTACATTAATATTTCTGTACTTTTTTAATATGTAGAATTATATCTAGAATATTTTTACTTTTTATACTGGTACATTCATAACATTTTCTAAAATAATTCTGGATTGTATGGAATTAAGGCAGCTTTCTTTGTAATAATTTTGAGGGGAGGGAAAGTAAAAGCTCTTTAATTGGCTGTATCTAAAATTTTTAGGTAATACA
>NW_024354666.1:0-301 GCF_902729225.1 Pteropus medius
GGGGCCTTGGGGCTCTGTGGGCCATGCCCGGTCATCTGCGGGTACTGGGGTGGCGAAGTTGGAGGAGCACTCACTGACACTTTGAGCTCCTAGAGGTACAAACTACGTGTCATACGTCTCTGCATCCTCTTGCAGGGGTCAGGGCCGCCCACAGACAGCGTACCAGGGGATGCTTTGGCCCCTCCGTCCATGGCGGCCTTCACCCGCTGGAAAGAGTTCATTTGGGAGACACTGCAGACAGCTGTGGGTCTGAATTCGGCCTCCGTGCCTTAGGAGCTTTGCGATCAGCTCTTTGAGCCTT
>NW_024354667.1:0-391 GCF_902729225.1 Pteropus medius
AATGCACAGCCCTCCCGGGGCCTTGGGGCTCTGTGGGCGATGCTCGGTCATCTGCGGGTACTGGGGTAGCGAAGTTGGAGGAGCACTCACTGACACTTTGACTCCTAGAGGTACAAACTACGTCTCATTCGTCTCTGTATCCTCTTGCAGGGTTCACGGCCACCCACAGACAGCGTAGCCAGGGATGCTTTGGCCCCTCCGTCCATGGGGGCCGTCACCCGCTGGAAAGAGGTCAGCTGGGAGACACTGCAGACAGCTGTGGGTCTGATTCGGCCTCCGTGCCTTAGGAGCTTTGCGATCAGCTCTCTGAGCCTTTCATTTCTTCATTTTGAATGCGTCCAGGACCATCCACGACCATCCAGGCAAAAGGTGAGGGGCGAGGAGGTGTCTG
>NW_024354668.1:0-400 GCF_902729225.1 Pteropus medius
GGGGCAACATGTGCAGCCCACCCCCAGTGAGTTAGGCTGTGCCGGGTTCAACCCTGATCTGAGTCTGAGCAGTTTTGACACAAGGGTTAGGGGACCGGATCGAAGCAGGAGAGGAGGACAGAGGGCAGAAGCCGGGAGCCCACCCTGCCCAGGGCTGCTGGGGCCCCAGTCCGGCTGAGGCAGCCCCCCCAGCCTATAGGACTAGGTACCGAAAGGGGATCCCGTGGGGGCTCAGACAGCCCCCCAGGGAGCCAAAGGGCCTGACCGCCTCTAAGTGGCCTCCTCTATGCCCCAGTCACAGCCTCAGTTTCTCCCACACAGCAGCTGCTACTGACAAAGCCAGGACTCTGGGGCGCCTTCATCAGCGCTGAGAGCCCTTGCCTGCTTCCACAGGGGACAA
>NW_024354669.1:0-683 GCF_902729225.1 Pteropus medius
ATTCGTGCTCACGGGGTCTGTCCTGAATTAAAAAGCGCGTCATTAAGGGTGGCCCCACTTAACTGTAGAAGGCCAGGAAGTTTTGATGTTTGTTAAGGTGTTATGAAACTAATATTTGAGGTATTTTTCTGTTTTGACAATGTATTAACATACTCCATCATTTTACATTTTTTAGTACTAAAAGAGAGGACCACTACGTCAGAATTTGTGCTGTCAAATTCCTGTGTTTATTAGATGACTCAGATATGTCCCACAAGTCATTTATGGAAGATCTTGCAGTCAAGCTATTAGATAAAGTAAATATGCTTTATTTTACTTAAGTGTCTCTGTTTTTGTATTGTTAACAAATCAAAATCCAACATTTACTCTATGTTGACAGAATATGCATTCCTAAATATTTTTTATCAAGAAAAACATGAGGCTTATGTTCTGTATTTTTAGTTACATCTTGGTTAGTAATTGTCTAACTCAGGATTGGTTTTAGAGAATAATAATGTTTTCCCTGTGCTATCTAAATATATAAGGGTAAAAATTTATAAAGTGGCATAATGCAAAGAATTGATTTTTTTGAGTCTACAAAATCATTTCTAAATGACCATTACACTGTCTGAACAATGGGCTTGTTCTCCGAGAAGAGAAAAAGGGGTAAAATCAAATATAACGCTCACTTCTGCATCTGAGGC
>NW_024354670.1:0-364 GCF_902729225.1 Pteropus medius
CTGGCGACCTGGAGGGACCGTGTTCATAAATCCACATTCACACCCTCCAGTTCTCCTTTTCTGGGGTCCAGTCGCGGAGACACAGACTCCCACCTGCCTCTGCAGACCACCTGCCTCTGCAGACCACCTGCCTATCTGCCTTCACTGTGGCCGAGGGAAGCCCACGCCCCGAGTGCCACGTGATGACGGAACAGGACAGGCCCCTCAAGTCCCAGCTTGCTGTGCTGTGCGCTCGGCCATGACCCCCTGGGACCAGGCCGGGCCCCGAAAACTTCCACCCTCCACACCAAGGTTTTCACGGCATCTCCAAACTCATCTCAGTTCAAAGAGACAATCTGAAAAATGCAAGTTGATGTTATTTTTT
>NW_024354671.1:0-329 GCF_902729225.1 Pteropus medius
TGAGAGTGAACGAATGATTGAGAGTAAATGAATGCATCAGAGTGAACGAATGAGAGTGAATGAATGAGTGAGTGAACGAATGCGTGAGAGCGAACGAATGCGTGAAGGAACGCGTGGCCCGGTGTCGGGCGGGTCTCCCCTGTCCTCGGCCCCTCGTTTGCGGAGTGAGGACGGTCACCCCGCGGACCCGCGCCTCGCGGTTCTGTATCGCACACTGCGAGGCGCGTGGGGTCAGGGGCCGCGTCGGACCGGTTTGGGGCGCCCCGCGGGACCCTCCCCAGCACAGAGCAAGCCCCCGGCAGCGCAGGAGCAGGGGCCCCCAGCAGCCT
>NW_024354672.1:0-1145 GCF_902729225.1 Pteropus medius
GTTATGATTAAGATTAGCGTTAGGTGTAGGATTAGTGTTAGGGTCTGGGGTTAGTGTTAGTGTTATTCTTAGAGTAATATTTAGGGTGAGGTTTAGTATTAGGGTTAGGATTAGCTTTAGATTTATGGTTCAGATCTGGATTAGGATAAGGTTATGTTTAGGTTAGGATTTAGGTTAGCTTTGCAGTTAGGTTAGAGGTTAGAGTTAGCATTAGTATTAGGTTTAGGGTTAGGGTTAGGGTTACTGTTACGGTTAGGATTAGGGTTAAGCTTTTGTTTAGAGTTAGGGTTAGGGTTACTTTTAGGGTTAAGATTAGCATTACGTTTAGGGTTATGATTGGGGTATGAGGTTAGGGTTAGGGTTATTCTAAGTGTAAAATTAAGTGTTAGGTTTATATTTAGGGTTAGGATCTAGGTTAAGTTTAGTGTTACAGTTACATTGAGTTGAGGGTTTGATGTAGGTTAGGGTTACAGTTTGTTTTAGAACTAAATTACGGTTAGGGCTTGGTTTGGGGTCAGAGGGTTAAGGTTAGGATTATTCTTAGTGTAAAATTTAGGGTTACGTTTAGGGTTAGGGTTAGCGTTAGGTTTAACTTTTAGAATTATGGTCGGTGTTAGGTTTAAGTTTAGGGTTAAGGTTAGGGTTAAGGTTAAGTTAGGACTAGGATTTGGGTTAGGGTTAGGGTTAGGCTTAAGGCTAGGGTTAGTGTTAGAGTTACTGTTAAGGTTAAGGTTAGCATTAGGTTTAGGGTTTTGGTTAGGTTATGGGTTTAGAGTTCGGGTTATTCTTAGTGTAAAATTTAGGGTTAGGGTTATAATTATGGTTAGGATTAGCTTTAGATTTTTAATTAGGATCTCTGTTAGTGTTAGTGATAGGGTTACGTTTAAGGTTAGGGTAGATTTAGGGTTACGGTTATGGTTAGATTTAGTTTTACAGTTAAATTAGCATTAGAGTTAGAATTAGTGTCAGGAATTAAGTTTAGGGTTACTGATAGTGTATAATTTAGATTTACGTTTAGAAATAGTGTTATGGTTAGTGTTAGGGTTAACATTTGGTTTAGGATTAGGGTTAAGGTTAGGGTTAGGTTTAGCGTTATAGTTTGGGTTAGAGTTACAGTTATGTTTAGTGTTAGTGTTAAAGTAAGA
>NW_024354673.1:0-466 GCF_902729225.1 Pteropus medius
TAATGTTATTTAAAACTAATAAGAAGTGGGAGGAGGAGGGGGGAGTTACACAGGGTAAAGGGGGTCAAATATGATAGAGGAAAATCTAACTATAGGAGGTGAACACAAAGTGTAAATATATATATATCTTACTGTTAAAGTGTACAGATGAAACATTAGATTTCATTAGCCAATGTCACCATAAAAATAATTAATTTAAATAAATAAATAAATAAATAAATAAATAAATAAATAAATAAATAAATAAAACCAATAGGATAAGGTGACATTGAAGAGCAATAGTCTTATATCCTAACTGATGCTGGTTAAATTGGAAATCCATGTAAGGAAAAAGCAATGAATCTTGACCCTACCTTTTATCATTTAAAAAAAAAAAATTCTAAGTGGATTGCAAGTCTAAATATGAGGTAAAATAATAAAGTTTCTCTAGAATAACATAGATTTTATTAATGGCCTTGGTCTAGGC
>NW_024354674.1:0-413 GCF_902729225.1 Pteropus medius
GGTTTTCTCTATTCTTTTCCTAGCCTGGATAGAGATTACTGATCTTTTCAAAGAAACAGCTTTTAGTTTTATTTATTTTCCCTTTTGGTTTTGTTTTCAATTTTATTGATTTCTGCTCTTCTTTTTTTATAATTTCTTTTCTGCTTACTTTGGACTTAATTTTCTGTTCTCTAGATTCCTAAAGTGCTTTTTAACCCTTTCCCCAGGTCAATTAGGCTTTAATAATACCACAGCTAGGTAGGCTCTGGTTAGTCTTCCTTGAGAGCAGGCTTTGTTAAGAAGAAAGTAGTGCTCTGGCATACTTCAAAATGGTTCCTTTGCCCTTCTCCTTGCCAGAAGCACAAGGAGACTTTTCTCTGATATTTACTATGGGAAGCTGGTCAAGCTCCTGGAGGCAAATCTTACAATATTGT
>NW_024354675.1:0-313 GCF_902729225.1 Pteropus medius
CAGCTCCCGCGAGGTGTGGACCCCTCTCTGCTCCCCTGGACATCAGTCCCCTGTGGGCCGCGTCTCTGCCCAGGTGGCTGGATGCTGTTGCGGTTGCTTGTTCCTGATCTCAGCACCAGGCGGCCGCGTCTTCCCCTGGTGCAGGCTGATGCTGGGCTTCGGGCCTCGGGGGGGCCCCGGGCTCCCGGGCCCCCGAGTCCCGCCCAGTCCGACTCCATTCTTTCTGTTCTCATCCCTGCCCATGGACTTGTCCCTGCCCATGGACTCGGCTCCCTGCCCATGGACTCGGCTCCCTGAATGCTCTCCCCCCATG
>NW_024354676.1:0-764 GCF_902729225.1 Pteropus medius
ATTTAAATCATTTACACAGAAATGACTGACAAGTACTTCAAAGCAGTCTACTCTAAACATTAATATTTATACCGATAACTTATTTTACATTCTTAGACAAATGTCATTTTATAGGTAGTACAAATAGTTTTCTACATATTCTGAAATAGTGACATTGAAATAAAATTTTTTTATATTAACCAAGCAAAGAACTTAATTTTTCTTGGATATATTGCCTTACTCTAGGTCTTTGCCTAATTTGTCGTGTTAATGAAAATGTCGCATGTAACAATAATATGCACTCACCAACTTCTGTAATAATTTAGGAACGCCAAATTCCCCCCACATCATTTCATTAAAATTTGATTCCAGTACTTGATAAAATTCACATTCATGATAGTCATTCACTTTAAGGAAGTCAGCTGAGGTCCACGTAATGTTTATTTCGTTCTCATAAAATGCCTTAATGTTATCAAGTGGTTGGAACAGGGCCAAGGTTTTTATATACTCATTAAATATTTATAGTTGACTACTTGAATGTTTAAACAGCTGCAGGTTTGATTTTAGGTATTCAGCAGAATTCAGAGATAAGAGCCATGTAAGTAAAGATCTTTTGAAAACATTTCAGTGGCTTCCTATTGCCCTCAAGATGACTTTGGAATGCGTTCACTAGGCTTACATGCTAAATAAATCCTTCTACTCTCAGGCACCTGACCATTTCTCCACCCTCACTTTACTTGCTCCTTATCTTCCTAAAGCCTGCCTAGACTTTTCCCAGTTACCAG
>NW_024354677.1:0-1639 GCF_902729225.1 Pteropus medius
CGCGCTCGGCCGGGTCCTCCGGGGGCGCCGCTGCGCGGCTCCGGCGGCGCAGGCCGCTCTAGCCGGCCCGCTCTATGGCAGGCGCGCCGCCGGGCCCTGGGCACCGCCATGTTGGAGGCTGGCAGCGGCGCGCGCCGGTCCGCCGCGCGCGATGCTGCAGGTGCGGCCCGGCCTGTACCTGGGCGGAGCCGCGGCCGTCGCGGAGCCGGGCCGCCTGAGGCGGGCGGGCATCACGGCCGTGCTCACGGTGGACTCGGAGGAGCCCGACTTCCAGGTCGAGGGCCTGCGGAGCCTCTTCGTGCCCGCGCTGGACCAGCCCGAGGCCGACCTGCTGAGCCACCTGGACCGGTGCGTGGCCTTCGTCCGCCAGGCGCGCGCCGAGGGCCGCGCGGTGCTGGTGCACTGGTGAGGGCGCCCCGCCGCGGCCGCCCACTGGGTGGTTTTTTTATTTGGGGGGCGTCGGGGCGCGGTCGTTCGATAAATGACAGAGTCCCAGCACCTGAAGACCTTAAAGCCCGACGCCCACCCTGACGGTTGTAACGTGGGCTGGGGTGCGGGGACGCCCGGAGGAGGGGTTCAGACTGAGGAGGAAGGGCAGGTTATTTTCAGCGATTTGTCTGGGCGGGGTGTGCTTGATGAAGGGGAGAATCGGGAAGAGAAAAAGGGTTCGGACACACAGGATCCCCATCCATGCCCAGGAGAAAGGCCGGGTAGGTAGTAGCACAGGCAGAAAGACTGGAAAACCTTGGCGGGTTCTCGAGAATTCCTAAGGAGAGCTTTCGGCTGGGTCGTAGTGGAGTAACAGTGGTCAATGGAGTCAGCCCTCTTGCTGTGCGCCCGCGCTTGTTCTAAACATTTACGTAAGGGACAGAAAGTAGAAGAAAGTCTGGGAGTAGATCTCCAGGCCCCTTCGTGCCAAGAGCAAAGAAATTTGTATCTGTTCCGAAGCCATTATAAAATTTCAAAAAGTTCGTGCAATTATATTTGAATATGTAATGCATTCACATGGTTCAGGATTCAAAAGGAACTCGTGTGTTCATCGGTAGTAATTCAGAGGCCAAGCTTTTGAGTAGAAGCAGCACACACGAGTGGAGCTGAAATTTTACCATTAATGGGAGCTGGGTTTTTGTTCGTTTTTGAAAGTTTCGCTCGTTACTATTTTATTTTAAAGGTCTCTCTTTCAGTCACGCAGGAGTCAGTCGAAGTGTGGCAGTAATGACTGCTTTTATGATGAAGACCGACCAGCTTACCTTTGAAAAAGCCTATGAAAACCTTCGGACTGTCCAACCTGAGGCCAAGTGAGTTCTCGGTAGGGTCAGAGTTCTGCCTTTGTGATGTGATTTTATTTATTTGGAGAAAACCTAACTTTGTATCTATTTGTCTTTACAGGATGATTGAGGAGTTTGAGCGGCAACTGAAATTATACCAGGCCATGGGATGTGAAGTAGATACCTCTAGTGCAATTTATAAGCAATATCGTTTACAAAAGGTTACCGAGAAGTATCCAGGTGAGTGGATACTTCTCGGTAACCTTTTTTTGCTAGTGTGTATCGGGCCCTGACAGCAGACACTTCAGATGCATTATCTCACTTTCCAGCAGTCCCTTGAGACAGGTACTGTTCTTTCCTTCAGAAACTGT
>NW_024354678.1:0-2669 GCF_902729225.1 Pteropus medius
GAGCCTTTCATTTCTTCATTTGAATGCGTCCACGGGGACCATTACGACCATCCCAGGCAGAAAGGTGAGGGAGAGGGAGGTGTCTGCTTCCGTCCTGAAGTCTGATTTCCAATGCGGAAAGCAGGAAGGAGCAGAGGCCTTGGGAAGGAGCCCCGGGGCCTCTGGGATGAAAAGAGATCATGCTGAATTGTGGCTCTGGAACGCCCGGTGTCCACACTGGGGAGGTGGAGGTGCGAGGAGCGGCCTGTCTTCTGTGGTAGAGCAGGGGTCCAGGCAGGTTTCCTTCGAAAATCCACCATATACATATATATGCATATAGATGAACATGTATATGCATATATATGTATATGGTAGCTTTGGCAAAAAGCTCTCTGGTGACGTCCATTTCGAGCCAGAATCGCAGACTTCCGAGAAAAGGCTCACTTGCGGCAAATGCACAGCCCTCCCGGGGCCTTGGGGCTCTGTGGGCGATGCTGGGTCATCTGCGGGTACTGGGGTAGCGAAGTTGGAGGAGCACTCACTGACACTTTGAGCTCCTAGAGGTACAAACTACGTCTCATTCGTCTCTGTATCCTCTTGCTGGGTTCACGGCCACCCACAGACAGCGTAGCCAGGGATGCTTTGGCCCCTCCGTCCATGGGGGCCGTCACCCACTGGAAAGAGGTCAGCTGGGAGACACTGCAGACAGCTGTGGGTCTGAATTCGGCCTCCGTGCCTTGGGAGCTTTGCGATCAGCTCTCTGAGCCTTTCATTTCTTCATTTTGAATGCGTCCACGGGGACCATCACGACCATCCCAGGCAGAAAGGTGAGGGCGAGGGAGGTGTCTGCTTCCGTCCTGAAGTCTGATTTCCACTGCGGGAAGCGGGAAGGAGCCGAGGCCTTAGGAAGGAGCCCCGGGGCCTCTGGGATGAAAAAGAGATCATGCTGAATTGTGGCTCTGGAACGCCCGGTGTCCACACTGCGGGGAGGTGGAGGTGCGAGGAGCGGCCTGTCTTCTGTGGTAGAGCAGGGGTCCACGCAGGTTTCCTTCGAAAATCCACCATATACATATATATGCACATAGATGAACATATATATGCATATATATGTATATGGTAGCTTTGGCAAAAAGCTCTCTGGTGACGTCCATTTCGAGCCAGAATCGCAGACTTCCGAGAAAAGGCTCACTTGCAGCAAATGCACAGCCCTCGCGGGGCCTTGGGGCTCTGTGGGCGATGCTCGGTCATCTGCGGGTACAGGGGTAGCGAAGTTGGAGGAGCACTCACTGACATTTTGAGCTCCTAGAGGTCCAAACTACGTCTCATTCGTCTCTGTATCCTCTTGCAGGGTTCACGGCCACCCACAGACAGCGTAGCCAGGGATGCTTTGGCCCCTCCGTCCATGGGGCCGTCACCCGCTGGAAAGAGGTCAGCTGGGAGACACTGCAGACAGCTGTGGGTCTGAATTCGGCCTCCGTGCCTTAGGAGCTTTGCGATCAACTCTCTGAGCCTTTCATTTCTTCATTTTGTATGCGTCCACAGGGACCATCACGACCATCCCAGGCAGAAAGGTGAGGGCGAGGGAGGTGTCTGCTTCCGTCCTGAAGTCTGATTTCCACTGCGGAAAGCGGGAAGGAGCCGAGGCCTTAGGAAGGAGCCCCGGGGCCTCTGGGATGAAAAGAGATCATGCTTTGTGAATTGTGTCTGGAATGACCCGATTGTCCACACTGTAAGTGAAGTCTGCGAGGCTGACCTTCTGTGTTGAAACAGAAGTCCAGGCAGGTTTCCTTCAATCACCATATACATATATATGCATAGATGAACATATATATGCATATATGTATATGGTAACTGGCAAGCTCTATGGTGACGTCCATTTCGAGCCCAAGAATGGCAGACTTTCAGAAAGGCACCTAACTTGCAAACCTTTACTGCAACCCTCCGGGGCCTTGGGCTCTGTTGAGCGTGCTAGGTCATCTCTTGGTACCTGGGGTGTGAGAAGTTGGAGGAGCACTCAGTGACACTTTGAGCTCCTAGAGGTACAAAGGCGTCTCATTCGTCTCATGTATCCTCTTACCAGGGTTCACGGCCACCCACAGACAGCATGCTCCAGGGATGCTTTGGCCCCTGTCCACATGGGGGGGCCGTCACCCATGAAAGAGGTCAGCTGGGAGACACTGCAGACAGCTGTGGGTCACAATTCGGCCTCCGTGCCTTGGGAGCTTGATCAGCTCTCTGTTACGCCTTTCATTTCTTCATTTGTGAATGCCGTCCCACGAGGACCATCACGACCATTCTCCAGAAGGTTTGAAAGGGTGAGGGGAGGCTGAGGGGGAGGTGTGTCTGCTCACAGATCCTGAGGCTCTGGTCCACTGCGGAAAGCGGGAAGGAGCCGAGGCCTGAGGAAGGAGCCCCAGGGCCTCTGGGATGAAAAGAGATCATGCTGAATTGTGGCTCTGGAACGCCCGGTGTCCACACTGCGGGGAGGTGGAGGTGCGAGGAGCGGCCTGTCTTCTGTGGTAGAGCAGGGGTCCAGGCAGGTTTCCTTCGAAAATCCACCATATACATATATATGCACATAGATGAACATAAATATGCATATATATGTATATGGTAGCTTTGGCAAAAAGCTCTCTGGTGACGTCCATTTCGAGCCAGAATCGCAGACTTCCGAGAAAAGGCTCACTTGC
>NW_024354679.1:0-400 GCF_902729225.1 Pteropus medius
ATATATATATATATATATATATATATATATATATATATATATATATATGTATGTATGTATATACACACACACACATACATACATATATATATATACACACACACACATACATAGATATATATATCTATGTATATATATACATACATACATACATACATACATACATATGTATGTATGTATGTATGTATGTATATATATACACAATAGAATGTTTTCACCCATAAAAAAGAAGGAAATTTGCCATTCGTGACAACATGGATAAACCTGGAGGACATTGTGCTAAATGAAATAAGTCAGACAGAGAAAGACAAATGCTATATGATCTCACAATACAATTTGATCTAAAAAAGTTGAACTCATAGAACCTGAGAGTAGAACAGTGGTTGCCAGGAGCTGGAGG
>NW_024354680.1:0-3762 GCF_902729225.1 Pteropus medius
GAAACAGGAGGCAGGGGACAGGGGACAGGGGACAGGGGACAGGGGACAGGCTGGATATAGTCCGCGAGGCCCGGGAGCCCAGCGCTGATTTATGAGAAGCTGGTGGAGGCACACGGACACCGCGGTGATGTTTATAAATTCCTTCCCCAGGGGTGCTGGAGCGTTCTAGGAGGCCATCAGAGAGTGCCTTTTTGGGGGATGGAGGGAGACGGCTGGTCGAGTCCAATCGTTCAGTGAGAGAAAGAAAAAGGGAACGAGGGTGAGAAGGGCCTCGAAGGCGGTTCCGGAAGCCCAGGTGGAAGATGTGCTGGCCCAGCCTCCCCACCCGCCCCACTCCTGGAGACCTCCCCTCAGCAGCCAGGTTCGTCTGGCCCCCAGGCCTCCCCACCCCACTCAGTGAGGCCAGGGACCTACACCTGGTAATCACGATCTAGCTCCGTGTCTGGGGACCGCACAGGGCCCGGCAGCATGAGCAAGAGAAGGGGGATGGGTCTGGGGGAGGCTGTAGATGGCCGGGGGCGTGCCCCGGGCCCCGAGGCCCAGGCTGACGTGTGGCTGGTCCCCGGAGTGGAGGTCGCGTGGCTGCCAGGGCAGAGGACTCCCCCGGAATCAGAGGGCGTGCCCGCCCAGCTGCCTCCCCCTCAGCCTGACGGTCCTGTCCCCTGTCCCTAACCCAGCAGAGGTCGGTAGAGGGGCTGAGCGTGGTGGCCCGCTGAGCAGGCTGATGCCCTTGCTTCAATGTGAAAGGACCACGGAGGACAGTTTTTAAAAATTGCATTCGGGAATGTAAAACCAAGGGGAGGGGTGGGAGGACATCCAGCCTCGTGGGGCCACCTCGGTCATGTCGCCTCGGATGTCCCTGAGGACGGAAGAACCACAGTTATAACCGAGGGTATGTTTCTGTCCGGACACTCAGGGTCACGGGAGACGTGGTGGCAGCAACATGGGACAGGTGGTCTGAGGCCTCCGCCTACTCAGGGTACGGGGAAAAATGTCACCCTGCTCCCAGCTGTGCGGCTGGCCCTGGACCCTCCTATGCGGCTGACCCGTGGGGCTGCAGGAGGGAGCAGGTGTGGCGAGCAGTGGCTACCCCTCACTCCTTCTAAGCGCAGGGCCACACTGCACCTCAGAACCCCGGGGGCTGAGCGCTGGGGGACACCATGGTGACCAGGGCCCCATCCCAGAGGCAGCCACCTCCGCCGTCGAGGAGGCGACGTGGATGTTTAATCCCGCTCTGCTGCTGATTTACCCCTTTTACTTGAAATAAACATTCAAGACTTACCTTTCCTACACCTGTCTCTTTTCGCTATGTAAGATTTCACTGCATTTTCCAAAAGGCCCCCAAACGGAGACTCTAAGCCCTGGATTTCACAGGGAGCATTTCAGCCAAACCAGGAACAAAGACTCATCTCAGAAGCACTGCGTTTAATTTACCCGCTGCGGCTCCCTGTCCCCATCATTCAGGTCCCCTCCGGCAAGGTAGACACAGACCTGTGGCCACCACCAGCTTTTCTCCCGCCTTCAAAGGTGAGTCCCAGCGGCCTGGGGTGGGCGAGAGGGAGCTGGCCGGCCGCGTGGAAGGTCAGTGCAGCTTCTCCGCAGGCTTGGCCCCCCGTGGTCAGGGTCTGGTCACCACTTTGGCCAGGGCGAGATCCTCCTACCCACTCCCACCCGGCAGCAGACGCGTCCGAGGGCGGCCCTGGTCCCGTGCCCAGGCCTGCGAGTGCGGTGTGGTGTCACACTGCACCCTCCGGGCAGACGGCTCATCACTGCGACTTACTCATCCTCTGCATGTCACCCATGAGGAGGCGCGTCGCCTCATGCTCCCTAGGGACAGAAGCCCTCCGGGTGTGCTGGGCTTGGGCCTGTGTCGTTCTGGGTGGGGAGATGGTGGG
Source organism: Pteropus medius (assembly GCF_902729225.1). NCBI lineage: Eukaryota > Metazoa > Chordata > Mammalia > Chiroptera > Pteropodidae > Pteropus > Pteropus medius. The sequence continues at coordinate 1,896 of NW_024354680.1, forward strand.
ACAAAGGAGCCCGAGGGAGATGCCTGAGAAGCAGCAGCGTGGTGCCCAGGACGTGGTCCTCACGCGTCACAGCTCGGCCGCGGTGACCAGGCCGTCGTGGTCCCTGTGGACACACGGAAGGCCCCCCGGACCTCGTCCTCGCTGTCCCTGCCCTGCTCCCTCCTGGCCACCACGCCCAGGAGCTTGGGGAAGTCCCGGGCGATCTCACTGGCTGCGGCCCACACCTCAGCCTGCGTGGGGCTCTGGCCCAGGGCCCGCGTCACGGTGCCGCGCCCTCCGCGCCGGACCGGGAGAGGCCTCTCCGAGCTCGGCTGCCTGCTCCCCTGTCGGCCAGTTGGGCCTGGGAGGACGGGGAGGCGGGGTGCAGGTCAGGTGTGGCTCCCGGCTCCTCCGGGGTCTGCAGGGCGGCCGGCCGGCCGGCGGGCACGCCACCCTCCTGGCTCCCCTGGCTGGCGCCTACGAGGGGGCAGGGCTCCCCCTCACTGCTCAGACTCCTTGCCCTGCGGCCATCTGAAGCACACGTCCTATTGGAACCGGAATGGGGCTGCTCGGCTAACTGAGCTGACACCAGCACCTCTGTGCGGCAGGCAGTGGCCCTCCCCCCAGCACTGCTCCGTGGCCAGGACACCATCGGCAGGGTGGGCAGGGCCGCCCTGGGGGACCCCTTTCCCCGTCCTCCTCTCCAATCTTCACACCCCTCGCTCAGGACACTGACCAGCCCCTCGGCCAAGGTTTCTGGCAGGACGAAGAGCTGAAGTCATGCTTGCCTGGAAGCCACTTCCTGTCTTTGTCTTCCATTTCCTGTCCCGAAGATCAGGTTCCCGGGAGGGTTTTCCGAGAAGGAACAGAGGTGTTTTCCTTTGGGTCGGAGCAGACTGTCTTAACTTCAGGGAAAACAAAAACAAAAAACCCCAACATGGCCGGAGAAGGGTTCCGTCCAGCTCATTTGCCGACTCGTTTATTTGTGGGCATTTATTAAGGGCCTACTCTGTGCAGGTGCTGGGGCCAGAGCCGTGAACGAGACAGGCAGCCCCCGGCCCCCGAGAAGCTTACGCTCCACCCAAGAAATAGCTGGTTAGCAAGTCAACTAAGAAGCGAGATACAGCGGGGGTGACGACGGAGAGACGGGCGAGTTCGCGCCTCTTGCGACGAGCGTGAAGGAAGGTTTCTCTGGAGAGGTGGCATTTGGGGGTCATCCGACGGGAGAGAAGGGGCTTTCCAGGCAGGGAGTCTGAGCAGGCTCAACGTCGGGGTGGGGGAGGGCTTGGCACGGCCCAGGGACAGAGCAGTGGCCAGTGAGGCTGCAGCCTCGAGGGGGAAGAGAGAGACAAGGACGAGGACAGGAGCCAGGCCTCACAGGACACAGCGAGAAACTCGCAGTCACCCCTCGGCCGTGGGACACCCTGGACATGTTCGCCAAGGTCCCGTCTGGGCGCCTGGTCTGCGGGGAGCCGGAGCTGAAGTAAGGGGTGTTTTTATAGAGAGAGATTTTCAAGAAGGCCAAGTGGAATGTCCTTTAGGCACACAGGCCCGTCTCCGACCCCCAGGAAGCTGGGGGAAACGGCCAGCCACGGAGCGAGAAGGGGTCGCTGCACCTGTGGGAATCCACAGACACCTGTGAGAGTCACACGATAGCGAGGGAAAAGGACGAAATGACAGGGCCGAGGCCACCTGACGCCAAGGCTCACTCTCCAGCCGCGGTGACCAACACAGTGAGACATCGGCGGAAGAGCCGGCAGACTGGTCAGCGGAGCAGCCCAGAAAGGGACCCGCATGAATACCATCAACTGGCCTTGGACAAAGGGGCCGAGGCCGTCACGTAACAGAGAAAAGACCATCCCTTCAACAAATGATGCTGAGCGACTGG
>NW_024354681.1:0-584 GCF_902729225.1 Pteropus medius
GTTTGATTTAGGATTAGTATTAGGGTCAGGATTAGATGTAGGATTAGTTCAGGGTTATGGTTAGGGTTAATTTTAGGTTAGGGTTATAGTTAGAGTTAGGCTTAGGTTTAGTTTTTATGGTTAAGGTTAGGATAGTGTTGTGGTTAGTGTTAGGTTTAGGTTTAGGTTTAGGGTTAGGGTAGGTTAAAGTAAGGGTTAGAGTTATGGTTAGTGTTTAGGGTTAGGGTTATGGTTATGGTAAGAGTTTAGAGTTAGAATTAGTGTCAAGGTTTTGGTTAGGTTAGTGTTAGATTTAGGTTGAGGCTGAGGTTTATGGTTGTGTTAAATTTTGGGTAAGGGTTAGGGTTAGGTTTAGAGTTTATATTTAGTGTTAAGTTTAGGTTTAGGGTTATGCTTCATTTTCGGGTTCGGATTAGGTTCCGTATTTCGGTAAGAGTTGGAGTTAGGATTAATTGTAGGTTCGGGTTAGAGTTAGGATTACATTAAGGTTAGGTTTAGGGTAAGGGTTAAGTTTAGGGTTCTGTTTTAACGTTATGATTAGCGTTAGGGTTATGGTAAGGTTTAGGTTTAGGGTTATTGTTTAG
>NW_024354682.1:0-389 GCF_902729225.1 Pteropus medius
AGAATCGCAGACTTCCGAGAAAAGGCTCACTTGCGGCAAATGCACAGCCCTCCCGGGGCCTTAAGGCTCTGTGGGCGATGCTCGGTCTTCTGCGGAGACTGGAGTACCGAAGTTGGAGGAGCACTCACTGACACTTTGAGCTCCTAGAGGTACAAACTACGTCTCATTCGTCTCTGTATGCTCTTGCAGGGTTCAGGGCCACACACAGACAGCGTACCCAGGGATGCTTTGGCCCCTGCGTCCAAGGCGGCCGTTACCCGCTGGAAAGAGTTGAGTTGGGAGACACTGCAGACAGCTGTGGGTCTGAATTCGGCCTCCGTGCCTCAGGAGCTTTGCGATCAGCTCTTTGAGCCTTTCATTTCTTCATTTTGAATGCGTCCACGGGGACC
>NW_024354683.1:0-1317 GCF_902729225.1 Pteropus medius
AGGCCCCGGGGCTCCTTCCCTGAGCCTCAGCTGCTTCCCTTTCGCCAGTGGAAATCGACTTCAGGACTGAAACAGACACCTCCCTCTCCCTCACCTTTCTGCCTGGGATGGTCATGTGGTCCCCGTGGACGCATTCAAAAATGTGAAGAAATGAAAGGCTCAAGAGCTGATCCATAAAAGCTCTAAGGCACGGAGGCCGAATTCCAGACCCACAGCACTGTCTTGAGGTGTCTCCCCAACTGAACTCTTTCCAGCGGGTGTTCGGCGGCCATACCATGAGGCCGCAGAAGCCCATCCCTTTCAGGTCCCAAGCTGTCTGTGGGTGGCCGTGAACCCTGCAAGAGGATACAGAGACGAATGAGACGTACTTTGTACCTCTGGGAGCTCAAAGTGTCAGTGAGTGCTCCTCCAACTTCGCCACCCCAGTACCCGCAGATGACCGGGCATGGCCCACAGAGCCCCAAGGCCCCGGGAGGGCTGTGAATTTGCCGCAAGTGAGCCTTTTCTCGGAAGTCTGCGATTCTGGCTCAAAATGGACGTCACCAGAGAGCTTTTTGCCAAGCTACCATATACATATATATGCATATATATGTTCATCTATATGCATATATATGTATATGGTGGATTTTTGAAGGAAACCTGCCTGGACCCCTGCTCTACCACAGGAGACAGGCCGCTCCTCGCACCTCCACCTCCCCGCAGTGTGGACACCGGGCGTTCCAGAGCACAATTCAGCATGATCTCTTTTCATCCCAGAGGCCCCGGGGCTCCTTCCTAAGGCCTCGGCTCCTTCCCGCTTTCCGCAGTGGAAATCCGACTTCAGGACGGAAGCGGACACCTCCCTCTCCCTCACCTTTCTGCCTGGGATGGTCGTAATGGTCCCCGTGGACACATTCAAAATGAAGAAATGAAAGGCTCAAAGAGCTGATCGCAAAGCTCCTAAGGCACGGAGGCCGAATTCAGACCCACAGCTGTCTGCAGTGTCTCCCAACTGAACTCTTTCCAGCGGGTGACGGCCGCCATGGACGCAGGGGCCAAAACATCCCTGGGTACGCTGTCTGTGGGTGGCCCTGAACGCTGCAAGAGCATACAGAGACGAATGAGACGTAGTTTGTACCTCTAGGAGCTCAAAGTGTCAGTGAGTGCTCCTCCAACTTCGCTACCCCAGTACCCGCAGATGACCGAGCATCGCCCACAGAGCCCCCAGGCCCCGGGAGGGCTGTGCATTTGCCGCAAGTGAGCCTTTTCTCGGAAGTCTGCGATTCCGGCTCAAAAGGGACGTCACCAGAGAGCTTTTTGCCAAAGCTACCATATACA
>NW_024354684.1:0-371 GCF_902729225.1 Pteropus medius
TTCCTCCAGCTCTGAGCTGTCTGGGTGTCTCACTGCAGAATTAACAAGTGCAGGAGGCTGGAGGCTGTGGGGTCTCAACTCCCACTTGATTGAGCACAGATAACTCCAAATCATAGTGAATCCTCACCGGACCCTGTTATGTCACTCAAGCTTCAGCTAAAGTGAGTGGCCCCTAGGTACCACCAGGATGCAGAGCGGATAACCCACACCTGGATCCCACTTCGGGGAGGGCCAGGGGAACAGCCCCGGGTCCCAGGGATGGGAGTGGGGGAAAGCAGTTCTGGACTCTGTTTGTCCCCCAGGCGATGTGTGTGGCTTTGGACAAGTCACACCCTTTTTCTGGGGCTTCAATATCTCATCAAGAGCCTAAC
>NW_024354685.1:0-3003 GCF_902729225.1 Pteropus medius
TAGATGAGATTCCAGAGGCAGCTGTAGCAAGTGAGCATGACCTGCGGGTGGAGGGACTTAAAACCACAGACAACCGTCCTGTCCTCTGCTGCAGACCAGGGGTCTGAGGTCAGCGTGTCCCAGGGCCTCGCTGCCTCCGGAAGCTCCATGGAGGGTCCTCCCTGCCCCTCCCAGCGTCTGGGGGCCCCAGACGTATCTGGGCTGGTGGCCACGTCCCTCCCATCTCTGCCTCCGTCTCCTCTATGTCTGTGTCACCCTTTCTGTCCCTTATAAGGACACTGTCACTGGGGTTAGGGCCACCTGCTCCAGGGGACTCACCTCCGATCCTTCACTTCGTCACGTCTGCAAAGACGTCATCTTTAAGCAACGTCCCTTTCCAGGCTGCAAGGGACATCTCGCAAAGGCATCGATTTTGGGGCCAGTTACTAAAAATTGTAGGAGGAGCCACATCCCCAAGGAGAAGCAGGTGCCTGCTTCTCGGATGCAGCTGCAGCTCAGGGCGGGCGGGGCTGCTGGCTTCCCGCACGAAGCAGAGGACGCGAGTCAGTCACCCTGACGAGCAGCCCAGACCCCGGCCAGAGTCCTTGCAGGCTGAGCACCCTTGAGAATCTGCTGAGTTCACCATCGCCAAGAGGCGAAAACAACCCACGTGTCCATCGAGGCATGACGGGAAGCAGGACGGGGTCCGTGCGTGGGGGAGTACTACGCAGCCGTGAAAAGGGGGAGACACTGACACGGGCTACGACGTGCACAGACCTCGGACACAGGACGCTCAGTGACAGACGCAGACGCAGGTCACGCAGTGCGGGTTCCATTTACAGGAAACGTCCGGAACAGGCCCATCCACAGACAAGAGGGGGCGGTGCTTGGCACAGGCTGGGGGAGGGGCTGGGGGTGAGTGCTCATGGGGACACGTCTCCTTTTGGGATGACGGGAATGTTCTAGAATCACATAGTGGGGACAGTTGCGCAATGCGGTGACGCACAGAGAGACATTCAAATGTGGACTGTGAATGGCCGCATGGGACGAATTACGTCTCAACAAAGCTGTCTATCAAATAAACAGAGAGAGGACCTTGGGGCAGGAGCCGGAGCCGGGTCCAGTCCGGACCCAGAAGCGTCACCGCCCGGGTCCCCGCCCGCTGCGCAGTCCGGGCGCGGTGCGGGCAAAGAGGGGACTCCTGTGGGCGGCGGGCGGGGTCGTCAGTGGGCTCCGCCCCCTCTTAATTCCCCGGACGGCAGTGCCGCCGTGAACCCCGCTTCCCGCTGGACGGGGGTGGGGGCGCGCCCACGTGGGCCACGCGGGCGCGCGCACCACGCGGAGCGAAACCTCGTGCGCAAACACGTGGCCCTGAGTCGCACGCGGGCCGCGCTGCGTGCTGGATGCAGGATCCTTGGGGAGAATGGGCTTGTCGTCGTCTCGTTTGGTCCCCCACGCGTCACGCGGCCCTGACAGGCCGGGGGGCGCCTCGCCCCCCACCCGCTTCATGCCTGAAGCGCCGCACACGGACTCAGTTCCACGCGGAGCGCGCGCCGTCGGCTCCCGAGGCAGGGGACCGGCCTGCGTGCCCCGGGGGGTGACAGCGCCCGGTGGCCGGCGCTGGCGGGGCGGGGACTGGGGACGGGACCCCTGCCCTGGCCTTGCAGGAGCTGCTCGCGTGGGGACGTCGGCCTGCGCCCGGCGTGGCCCTTCCCTGGCGTGTGCGGGCGCCGCGGCCTGCGGCACAGGTGTGGCTGCCGGCCAGGGGCGGCCCCGGGACCTCCGCACCTGCGGCCGCGCGGCCCTGTGTCTGCGGCCTGCGGGGAAGAAGCGCAGAGGCCTCGAGCAGTGGCGTATTGTGCGCCCGGCGCGCGCGGGATCCCAGGAGTCACCGTGATGGGTCACAGGCCCCCGGAGCCCGGCCCGGCCTCCTGTGAAAAGCGCAGCTCGGGGTGGGGTGGGGACGGCGCGGGAGGAAACGTGGGGCCGGAGGCGGGGCCGGGGCGGAAATCCCGCGCCTCCTGTCCTGACGTGCAGGACGCAGCGGCAGGAGCAGAGGCCGCTTCCCCGGGAGCTTCGGAAGCGGGGCCGGGGTGCTGCTGTCCGCCCGTCGTCTGGACTCGCACACTCAGCAGCGGCGGGCACGCCGTCCTTGCACGCTCACGCGATGACTCAGCCGTGTCCAAGGGCCAGACTGCTGGGTGAGGAAGTCACCAAAATGCAGCGTTCCTTAAAAAACAAAAAAGCCGGGGCTCTGAGGCATCCTGATTGCGCCTCCCCATGGGGCGAGGGGCAGAGCTCACTGTCTCCCGCGTCTCACACCCAACACAGGTCCCTGCTGAGCGCTGCGGAGATGGCGGAGCGTCCTGATACCCCCACGGGAGCCGGCGCCCAGGTCAGACGCCAGCGAGGTTTGCTCCCGAGGACGGGCTGCCGGCCTGGCGCCTGGGGCCTCGGCCGGGAGAGGCAGGGGTGTCTGCCCTTGTCAGTGTCCCCGCCTGCGTCCCCTCCAGAAACTAGAAGCCACGGGGACTTCGTGGGTTTGCTCGGTGACACCAGGCAGGGGAGGCTGCTGTCCGCCCCGGGCCTGTCCAGGTGTGCGGGGTCTGCAGGGGACAGGCCTGCGTTTGCATACCAATCAGGGCGATTAGCCTGTGGGGCCTGCGGCGTCCCCAAGCAGCAGCTGAAGGGAAATTTAATAACAGTCCTGAGGGTTTCGGCGCACGGAGCTCAATGGGACCAGCTGCTTCGCACTCCTCCGAGGGCAGAAATGAAAATTAAATTAAATTCAAAGAGAATCCTTATGACACGGAGTGGAGTGGGAAGGATGTAGGTTGGACTCAGGCAGGGTCCTTGGAGAACGATCGTCCCGGGCGGCCAGGGGGGGCTGGCACAGGTGACAGCGAGCCACGCCCCCGGCTCTGCGCCCCTGCTCATGGGCGGGTCTGGAGGGATGGCTGTGCTGTCAGCGCGGGCGGCCATCAGAATCGTGTGTGGTTCTTTCTACTTCACGTTTCCATTACG
>NW_024354686.1:0-681 GCF_902729225.1 Pteropus medius
TGGCTGTCTCGCTTACAAATGCTGACGTTGACCTTGATAGCCTGTGGGGCGGTTGTTACAGATACTTGCCTCTCTGTCACTGAAGAGGCCTTCCTGGTGACCTGCCCCGTTTAACCCCTTACTTTTGGTATCTTACCTGTTATTGGGTCCTTTGCACCACATGTTCCTACTTGAGATTTTGTTTCTTCATCATCTAAAGTAAGTGGAATTGAATAATTTCGGCATTAAGAGTATTCTGCATTTATACTTGGATTCCTTTGGGATTGCTGGTACATTCTGAGAGAAATCCGTTCTATACCGGTCCCATTTTTGTAAAATGTTCACAGTGCAGGGTCACTGTTTTATGTTTGAGATTTGATGGCACCCTATTTGCTTGTTTACTTCTTATTTACACATCGGGTTAGGTTTTGTGGGTTTTCTGGTAGTTTTTATTGGAAATGCACAAGGCCTGAGTCAGACACGTAGATGAGTTCCAGTCCTGGCTCTCCAGGAACTTTATCAGGCGCTTCTCTAAACCTCAGTTTCCTCAGCTGTCAGGTGGGGTTAAGGTTCACTGAGACTTAAGTGAGATGATGGGTATGGAGCGCTCAGCCCAGTCCTGCCGCGTTGACTGTGTTCACTGCCGTGAGGTTCCAGGTGGCGTTAAAAACCATCCATCCGTGCACTTTATTGTGCAAGGTG
>NW_024354687.1:0-519 GCF_902729225.1 Pteropus medius
TCTGTTCACATTTAAAACTTCTTACAATGTTTGTCAATAAATAATAACTGGGTAAGTAAATGGTAGATGGATGATAGATGATAGATAGATAGATAGATAGATGATAGATAATAGATAGATGATAGATAAAAAAATCAGAGGGTAAATATTAAATTCAGAAAAATAAAATGGAGGTGGAATGGAGTTACTAGCCAAGTATATGTCAGTGGCCCTGTACACAATATAGAAAGGTTGAAAATTAGACTCTGAGCTGCCTGACAACTAATGCAAAAAGTGGAGTAATCACAATACAAATCACAAGAGCTGCAAGTGTAAACCAAAAGAAGAGAAGCATAACTTTTTCTGTTAGGAACCCCTCAAGAAATGTCTGAGATATCCTTAGGAAGAAGACATGTTCTAGAACAATAGCTCTGAAATAATGGCAATAGTAAGTTTCATAGTGCTGGACTTTCTACTCTCCCTCACAAAAATTCTTGTTGATAGTGACAAGAATTTTACAAAGGATGATTCGGTTAAGTA
>NW_024354688.1:0-381 GCF_902729225.1 Pteropus medius
CTTCATCTTATTCTGTTTTGCTAAACAACATAGGAAAAAAATACAAGCATTGCTGGGATCTAATGTATGGCTGTACGCTGGCCCTCTCCCTTCCCATACAGATGAGGAGGCTCGCCTGCTCCTTGGCTCAGGTGGCAGGGAGCTCCTGGAGCAGGTGGGGCATGCGGTGAACAGTGGCATCGTCACTCGTTCCTTTTCAGCAACGTAGTGCATTATGTGTCCTGATGATGGATTTATAGCTTACTTTATTTAGCTTTAACTAAACAAGCCCTCACAAAATAAAACGCCTAAAAATGCCAGGAAAAACCAGAAGATAATATGAGTAATTAAGCACAAGCAAAAAAAAAAAAAAAAAAAAAAAAAAAAAAAAAAAAAAAAAAA
>NW_024354689.1:0-431 GCF_902729225.1 Pteropus medius
TATATATATATATATATATATATATATATACATACATACATACACACACACACACACACACACATATATATGTGTGTGTGTGTGTGTGTGTGTGTATTTATTTATTCCATTGTGTGTGTGTGTATATATATATACCACATCTTTTTTATCCAATCATGTATCAAAAGACACTTCAGTTTCCAAGTCTTGGCTACCATGATTAATCCTTCTCTTAAGACTCTGGAACATCAGCTTAGAATATATAAATGTTTTCATATAGAACAGGGAGCAGGTTTGTTTGTGTACTGGATAATAAAGATACTATCTCTCTTTGAGGCAAGGTGTAGTTGGCCTGTATCACCCCTATAAGAGCTTCATGGGGACCAGGGGAACACAAAGCTCATGTACCTATAGTGCCACAAGGGGGAAAGAACTTGGTCTGACTCAGGATA
>NW_024354690.1:0-595 GCF_902729225.1 Pteropus medius
GATTTTTCATTTTCAGGAAACACATTTTCATGTTCAGACTACCGTAAATAGCAAAGAAATTTATGAGCTCACAAAAAGGTAGGCCACTCTTCGGGGTTGTGTGAGCTAGTGGTTCAATGATGCCGTGAAGGATTCAGTGCAATTTCTGACTCTCAGCTCTGTTGCCTTCAGTGTGGCTTCATGCAAGACTGCTGGTACCATTTGGGTACCGTTTCCTCCTTACTTTCTATTGGAAAGAGACTAGCTTCATATGGCTTTCTCTTCAGAGTGATAAATGAAATAAAACTTCATTTCCAGAACCACTCAGTAATCCCTCCTGGGGCCTCTCTTGGCTTAAAGTGACTTAAGCATGCTCACTCTTAGGGGGAAAAAAAAATCCTGGCAAGGGGAATAGGGTTCAATAATTGGTTTAGACTAATCACCTGGAGTTGAATAAACATTGGTGAGCATTACTTATGTTCCCTACTCTCCTGTCGCATCCTATGCCCATCTTAATATTAGCATTTCACAGACCAAACTTAAATTGTCGATTTACTTATGTTGGCCCCATAGTAAACATTAAACTTTTTCCTGAGAGTAGGTACAATGTCATATT
>NW_024354691.1:0-388 GCF_902729225.1 Pteropus medius
AGTTCCCTCGGGATCCCTGCTCTCTGTACTCCCGCATCTGGTCTCCTTTGGTGACCAGGCCGCTGGTAAGGACCGAGGCCGTCAGCAGCCCCCTCCCCTGAGCATCCCTCCCCAGGCGCGGTCCGCCCGCCCGCAGGATCCCAGGCTCGGGGTCCCAGGCACCGGGCCCCGCGGCGCAGCACGGTGGGCGGGGCGGGCGCGTGAGTGTGCGGGGTGGGGCCGCGGCCACGGTATCGGCCCTGGGGCGGGCTCCTCCACGGGGATGGAGTAATCGGGGTGGAGAGCGGAGAAGGAGGTTTCTAAACGCTGCACACCCCAAGATGGACCCACTGATTAGAGGCAAGGCCGAGGGGAGGGAGTCGTGTCTGCCCTCCTCCCGCCCCACCCA
>NW_024354692.1:0-310 GCF_902729225.1 Pteropus medius
GGCCTCTTGGATGAAAAGAGATCATGCTGAATTGTGGCTCTGGAACGCTCGGTGTCCACACTTCGGGGAGGTGGACGTGCTAGGAGCGGCCTGTCTTCTGTGGTAGACCAGGGGTCCACGCAGGTTTCCTTCGAAAATCCACCATATACATATATATGCATATTGATGAACATATATGTATATGGTAGCTTTGGCAAAAAGCTCTCTGGTGACGTCCCTTTTGAGCCAGAATGGCAGACTTCCGAGAAAAGGCTCACTTGCGGCAAATGCACAGCCCTCCCGGGGCCTTGGGGCTCTGTGGGCGATGCTC
>NW_024354693.1:0-458 GCF_902729225.1 Pteropus medius
TTTTCTTTCCTGTGTGTGACTTTGAGAGATTGATACCAAGTATTCAAAAGATGGCCAGTGGGGAATGTCACCAAAGGTCACTGTAGGTGGCTCACTGCCAGACATCGAAAGGTGAGCAATTATTTTTATGGTTCTTTCTGTTTGTCCCAAATGATACTTGTTTTCTCTTTGTGTTCCTAATAGGAAGTTTCCTCTTAGGATACATTTAAGTCAAAAAGTACCCAGTAAAAGAAAAGGTTGAAATCAGTAATAGTTGATGAGGTTTGTAGATGGCCCCCAGATCACGCCTGACATTTAGGAAGCAGCGGCCTGTGCTAAAATGCTGGACATTTAGGAAGCAGCGGCCTGTGCTAAAATGCTGCCGTCAGTCCAAAAAGTACAATATTGTTGCTACGAGGAAACAGACGTGGATGATCTGATTGTGCTGATAGATTAAAATTTTTTTTTTCTTTTGCCAA
>NW_024354694.1:0-6724 GCF_902729225.1 Pteropus medius
GCAGGGGGGACGGGAGCCTGGAGCGGCCTGGCCACCCTCGCCGTCAGGCTCTGGTCTCCGGAGCTGCCAAAGAGCACACCCGCTTTGTCCCGAGTCCCCCCGATGGTGTCTTTTGTCACAGCAAATCAGAGCAGGTTCCGCGTTTGCTCAGACCCTGCCACCTCGCAAGGCTCCTAGTGCTTCTGCGGGAGCGAGGTCCGGGGCAGGAGAAGCGGCCCCAGACTCCTCCTGCTGGGCCGGTAGCACCCCCTCCTCACCTCCCCTGCCCTGTCACCCCCAGGGAAGCTTGCTCACCCACAGCCGCAGGTCCTCTACCTCTTTCCTGCGAAGCATGCATCTGGGGGGACAGGGTGGCTGTCAGTGGGGCCTCAGCGGGGTCTCCACCCCCCGCCCCAGGCCTCAGTGCTCCGTGCCAGGGCCGAGGTGAGCGGGGTCCCCCGGAGCCCTTCTCCGGAGGCGGTGAGTCTCACCTTGGTTGCTCAGGTTGATGATATTTTCTGGACCAAGTCCATATTTTTTGCAGATTTTTAAGAATCTTTTCTGGAAGCTGGAGCTCAGTTCTGGCACCCGTCCTGAGGACGTGAGGACAGGGCTGGGATCCCCGTTGCCGCTGCCGTTTGGGAGGATGCATGGGGAGGGTCCCCGGGGCCGAGGGCAGGGCTGAGGCTGTGGGGACGTGACCCCAGCAGAGACAGGGGGCTGGTGCAAGGCGGGGCGCCCTCATCCCACAGAGGGACTGGGCTATGGGTAGATGTGGAACTTTGGGGTGCGGCGAGACCCCCCTCCAGGGAGCGGCCTGCCTTCAGGGGCGGTCCCGGGGCGGGCGGGGGTGGGGGATGGGGTGGGGTTGGGGGAGATGCAAGTACCGTAGAGCGCCAGCACCCGGGTCTCAGTGCCGTTGCTGACATTGTGCAGGTAGAAGGTGACGTACAGGTCGTAGTCGGTCTCCGAGAGCAGCACCTTGTTGTCCCCCTTGTCTGTGTGGAGATGAGGCTCAGAGCAGGCTTGGCCCACACTGTCCCTGGCATCACTGGGAGGTGCGGGGGGCACTGTGTGGCCGGGGCGTGGATAGTGGGCCGGTGGCCCCTGGTGGGGCTGGGGGGTTGGGCACTCGGTGCCTGCCCTGGTGGAGGCCCCGTGGCCTCGGTGGCCCCCAGGAGCTCACCGCCCCAGGGCAGGACTGTCCACTTACAGGAAATGGTGTATTCCCCGCTCCGCCCTGTCTTCTCACAGACAATGGTCACCTTCTCGCACTGTCCCAGCAGCCTGAAAACCAGCGGGGGTGCCGGCCGTGGAGTCCCTCTGCGAGGCAGCGGCCCCCCCACAGCTACACAGGACGCTCTGCGCCCTCCCAGGCCAGCGGGACCCTCCCGTCCCTCCCCGCGCCCCACCGTGCGGCCCGCGCTCGACGCGGATTCACACGGGCGGGGGTGCGGGTGCGAGGGAGTCGGCGTCCCCAGCTCGGCTGGCTGGCGCGGTGGCACGCACGGGAGGTAGAACTGGAACCTCAGGTTGCCGTTGTCCAGGCTCTGGATGGAGCTGATGAAGACCCGCAGGTCCCCGTCCTCCTCGATCCGCCTCATGTCGTCCGAGGCCATGGCGTTAGAGTACCAGACCCCGGACACCTGCGGGCGAGGCTCTGCTGGGCAGGCGGCCCCGGGCTTCTGCTGCCTCCCCCCGGGGGCCAGGCCCCTGGGCGAAGGGCTCCAACCAGGGACGCCTCCCCCCTCCGGGACCCCTCCCCATCCCGGGGACCCCGCCCCCCGGAGGACCCCTCCCCATCCCGGGGACCCCGCCCCCCCGGAGGACCTCCCTCTCCCAGCCCCCCCCCGGACGCCACGCCCACCCGGGGACCCCTCTCCCCCTCCCCCGGGACGCCTCGCCCTCCCACGCTGCTGTCACAGATGGGGAGGACAGTGAATGCCCCAGGGACAGTGTCCTCGTCGCGTGCGCAGGTCGGAGACGGCGGGCCGGGCCGCCTGCCTTGGCCATGTCGAAGTGGCCCTGCACGATGGCGCGCGGGCGGAGCTCCTGGGCGGGGCGCAGGCGCGGCCGCAGGGCCAGCAGCAGGAGCAGCAGCGGCGCCATCCCTCCCGCCTCCCCGGGGCCGCCTGCTTTATAGGCTCCGCTCTGCGGTTTCCGCCCGGACACTGCCCGGCCAAAGGCCACGGCCACCGCCCCCGGCCGCGCGCGACGTCCAGCCAGCTCGGGCTCGCTCCGGAAGCTGCTTGAACCGAGCATCCGGCTGGGTCGGGAGCCACAAGGAGAAGTGGGGACGGGCCGGGCTGCCGAGGCCCCGGGCGACGCTGGGCCTCGCTGGCCTCTCCGTGTGGCCGACAGCCCCCTGCCTGGCCGGTGGGACCCCTTGCGAGCATTTCAGCGCCCCGTGCAGCCACGTGTGCAGGACACTGTGTGGGCCACCCTGGGCTGGAGGATGTGGCTGAGAATGTGGGTGGAAGGCCACAGGCCCCGGAAGTGGTGACCCCAAAGGCAGAGGGGCCCCGGGCAGTGGGGCCGGGACGGGAGAGACGTTTGGTGTTTGGGGATGCGAGGGCTGGAGAGCACAGACACAGGGTCAGAGGGGTGGTGGCCTGGCCTCCACAGTGTCCTCATCCTGGCCAAGGTCCCAGGCTGCGATGGGAAGTTGCCCGTCTCCCTGTGCTGAGTCCAGACACATGGGCGGCTGGGCAGGTGGTTGGTGGGGGTGGGCGGAGTTGACTGACCGGGACGCTGGGCACCAAACCTTACTTTGAACACCAGAGCACAGTTTGTGTCGTGCGTCTCAACCTGTACTTTGTTCACTGGGCGCCGACTGTGTTCCGGGCGCCGGATGACAGACAGCAAGGCGCCAGGGCCCGCGGGGCGCAGGTGCGAGCCCCATAGACTTGTAATACACGCTGGTGGCAAGGGCTGCCTGCCTCTCCCACCCCTCCCGACTGCTGGCCTCGGAAGGATCCCCGCCTGTCCCTGGTGTTGCCATTCTGTCCCCAAAGCTCCGTCCTGCTCAGGCGTGGCTTTGGAACAGCCCACCCGAACTGGCCCCCGCTCCCTGCCACATGTCCTGTTCTGTTTCGGTCATATCACTGTCGTGCTGGCCGCGTCACCCGTTTGCCCCGGCTTCAGTCCATGACTGGGCCTCCCTGTCAGGCTCACACACTCAGCCCCGAGGCGACCAGCCTCTCCCCGGACGGCTGTCTTGGGATGAGGGCTCCGTCTGGATTCTCCAGAGTGAGTGAGTGTCCATGCCACCGAGGCGGTGGGTACCTCTCTGGGACAGTGCTGCCTGCACGCTGGGTCTCAGGTGCGTCTCTTGTCACAAATGGCCTGGCTGGGCTAGGGACGGCTGGCAGTGGCTCCTGGGAGCCCGCTAGAAACCGCCTCGCTCACCGGGGAACCTGGGACTCCCATGCGAGGGACACAGACTGCTTATGAGAAGCCCCAGCTCAGGGCGTCGGTGCTTTGGCGCTGAGGAGATGTAATTCTCTCTAAAACTTGTTATGAGCCCCCTACACCCACCTGCTCACACGCAAATGCACACAAACGCACGCACACCAGCTCACGTGTGCACTCACACACACGTGCGAGCAAATGCACACACATGCCAGCACATGTGTGTACTCACAGTGCACACAAATGCACGCACCAGCTCATGTGCACTCACACACGTGCAAGCAAATGCACGCATGTCGGCTCACATGTGCACGCACACATGTGCATGCAAGTGCGCACACAACAGCTCAGATGTGCACACATAACATGCAAGCAAATGCACGCACACCAGCACACGTGTATGCACACACGCGTGTGCGCACACTCGGTCTCCACCCCACACTCCCTCAAGCGACAGCCCCTTCTCCTAACTTTTCTTCACAGTCAAATTTTTCAAAAAACAAAACCCAACGCCTGTTTGGGAAAAGGGATTGATGAAAAATAGGGAGAAAATATAAAATATCTCAAAATTATCTTGACTTTTAGGCAAAAATGGTGTCGCGGAATAGAATCACAGATGGGTGGTAGACGGGTGATAGGTGGATGGTGGGTGGGTGCCGGATGGGTGGATGGCTAGATGGTGGACACATGGTGGGTGATGGGTGGATGGATGGATGGATGGATATAGACCGGGCAGGTGGATGGGTAGATGAATGGATGGATGGGCGGGTGGATGGGTGGATGGACGGATGGATGGGCAGGTGGAGGGGTGGATGGATGCTCTTCGGACATGAAGCTCCTTCCACTGTCCATTAGGTTGGGCCCAGAAACCCTGCACGGTGTCCCTGTCGTGACCCCCTTCCAGGGAAAGTGGGGTGAGCGGGGCACTTGAGTATGGTCTGCGGGCTCCACTCCTTCCCTGGTCCACTTTATCTTGCTCGCAAGGAGGCTCTTGAACTTGCAACTGCTCCGTCATGCTTCCCAGAGGGCTCTGAGCTCCCTGCACACCCTCTCCCATCCCAGTGGGACCCGGCTCCCCTCTCGAGAATTAGGGGATCCACTGGTTTCTAATCACGTGGGTTTCAGAGTGACTTCCTGCTCCAAGGGAAGAGCCGTTGGAACAACATATAAGCATCTCTACCCACCCGGGAGCGGGCGTCCACGCAGGCGCCTTCTCCTGGGCTTCCCTCTCTAGACCTCAGGGGTCGTTCCGCTACAGGACAGCTTCGGGCAGATGACAGAAGGTCTCAGCAGGCGGGTCCACGGGGTAGTCGGTGTGTGCTGTGGACAGAGGACCGCCCTGATGGGAAACTGGGGGCAGGCCAGGGCCTGTGGATGACCAGAAAGGTTCCCCTGGGGGCCTCCAGCACAGGCCAGATCGCTTGACCCGCCTTGGGATACCGGCATAGGGCCAAAGGCAGAGTGGAGGGATGGACACCTCCGCAGGGAGTCGGATGTGGTTAGTTCCTGCTCCGAGCGAGCTGCGTGCCCCCACCCGGCCCGCACACAGTAGGTGCGCGACACGTCTGCCAAAGAAGCGTTCTTGGACGAGTCACTCTGGTGCCGTTTGCCGCAGGGAGGCCTCAGGCGTCCGGATGTGGGCGTCGTGGAGAGGGGTCAGCTCGGCCCGGGGAACCGCCTTTGGGCCTCTTCCGTCGGCACAGTGTCCCCAAGTCCTGGTGGCACTGGAGAGTGGGGTTTCCCTCTCAACAGGCTCTCGACGTCTCGAACAAAGAATTGAGGGAGACCCCGAAGCACAGTGGCGGATAGCTTTGTTGGAGGAGCGAGCAGAGCAACGGGCCCTCCCAGACGTGGCAGCCGAGCAGGGCCCGGTGACACAGCCTCTGGGGTTTGTGCCCCCGTTTGCTGTGGGCGCTCACTTCTCTCAGGAGTGGGCTTCCTTGACAGACAGCCAAGCGGAATAGGACCCAGCGACTCAGCCTCGGCCTTCTGCGCATGTTCGTTCCCAGAATCCAGGCTGTTACGATGGTAATGAACTCCCGGGCTCACGCAGCGTGTTACAACGATGGCGGATGAGGCTCAGGTGAGGCTCAGGTGAGGCTCAGGGGAAGGTCGCTGGCCTTTACCGCGCAGGTGCGAGGGACTGGCTGAAACTAGCACCCAAGTTTCTGCTTGCCTGTTTCCTTGTACGAGTTACTTTTAGCCTAAAATGCCCTCTGGCTGGCTTAATGGTGGGCGGACGGGGCGGCCCCCTTCTAGGACAGGATGACTCGGCGTTTTGCAGGCGGACCCGAAACCCCTGCCTAACTTTCCTGCCTAACCTTTCCCTAAGAGCCATGAGCCCCTTCTCATTAGTGTGGGTGTCGAGGGGTGGGAGGCTTCTCCTTCTGCACCTGCTTCTGGCCGGGGAGGGTCGCAGTCCCTGCCCGTTGGGGCCTCACGGAGCTCTTTCCCTCTCTGTCTGGGTCGGAACGGGGTCTTGGGTGTCCCGCCGAAACGCCACCTCTGTCCCTAGACAGGAAAAAGGGAGACACAAAGCTGTTATTTCAATCAGTATCCAGGTTTGTCTCTGTTTTTGATTTGCCTGTTAGGCGAGCGAAGGAAGCGAGATTGGTTAATATGTTTCTTAAAGGAAAAAAAAAACGTTTGGGCGCGAGGCCCCCTCCCCCGATGCTAAGGGCCTGGCCTGGCCTGGCCTGCAGCCATTTCCGCCCACGGTGGGCTGAGAAGTTGGCAAGCTTCCACCACGCTTATCAATAGCCAGAAGACCCGAGTCACCAGTTTCAGGGGAACTATCTGAATTAGAGGGAGGGGCCCTTTCCCCAAAGAAAGAGGGAAAGAAAAAAAAAAAACCTTAACTGTGTATACTTAAAAAGACCACGGGAAGTTCGGTAAGTACATTTTGTGGGGGACCAGGACTGCAGAGGACCGGCCCCTCCTCCTGCCTCAGCGAGGGGGGGTCGGGGGACACAACCTCGCTGAGCTGCGGGAACCTCCTGTAGGTGGGCGCGTGAGACCGCTCAGCCCCCCCACCTCGACGGTGGCCCCTGATCCCAGCCCCTAACCCTGTCCCCACCCCATCCCCTGGGGACAGACTGGTAGGAGACCCCGGTGTCCCCCCTTGTGGCATCAACGGGAAGTTCAGGCTGTCCTTTAGACCACATAAAAATAAGGAAAAGGCCGAGAGACTCCTAAAAGTCAAAATGCCGCGGAAGGTGGAAGACAGCGGCCCCCTAGAAGGGACGACTTGAGATCTTCGCTGTCCCTATGCATCTGTGTCCCTAAGGACGGGACTGGCCCCGAGTGTACAAAGAGCTGATGCGGGGAAGATAAG
>NW_024354695.1:0-527 GCF_902729225.1 Pteropus medius
TGTACCTCTAGGAGCTCAAAGTGTCAGTGAGTGCTCCTCCAACTTCGGTACCCCAGTACCCGCAGATGACCGAGCATCGCCCACAGAGCCCCAAGGCCCAGGGAGGGCTGTGCATTTGCCGCAGGTGAGCCTTTTCTCGGAAGTCTGCGATTCTGGCTCCAAATGGACGTCACCAGAGAGCTTTTTGCCAAAGCTACCATATACATATAGATGCATATATATATTCATCTATATGCATCTATATGTATATGGTGGACTTTCGAAGGAAACCTCCGTGTACCCCTGGTCTACCACAGAAGACAGGCCGTTCATAGCACCTCCACCTCCCCGCAGTGGGGACACCGGGCGTTCCAGAGCCACAATTCAGCATGATCTCTTTTCATCCCAGAGGCCCCGGGGCTCCTTCCTGAGGCCTCGGCTCCTTCCCGCTTTCCGCAGTGGAAATCAGAGTTCAGGACGGTTGCAGACACCTCCCTCTCCCTCACCTTTCTGCCTGGGATGGTCGTAATGGTCCCCGTGGACGCATT
>NW_024354696.1:0-433 GCF_902729225.1 Pteropus medius
ATAATGCCATAAAATCAAGTAACACAGCCATTTCAATCTTTGCAATTCATTATCCATTTGTAAATAGGTTAATGTATGAAGGAAATGCAATTGTCGGTTTGTGAATATTAAAAGTATGGATTTTGCAGCAGAGCCAAGAGCCAAGGAAAAATTGATTGATCAAGGAGCTGAAAAATTAAGTCCAGAGAAAATGACTGAAAGAAGAAGAAGAAGTTGAGGAATTATCTGTCTCTTTTCAAAGATGAAATGACTTGGAGCATTTGCTGAAGTGGCAAATTGAAGAGTTATGTCAAGCATATAACTGATAAAATAAACAAATTTATTAAGCTCTATCTCTGCCTACCGAGAAACTAGCATCACCGCTGGGATAATTTGATTAGAGTTAACATTTAAAATGGAAAGGCACTGACGTGGTGACACACACACACACACA
>NW_024354697.1:0-640 GCF_902729225.1 Pteropus medius
CTTTCAGTATTTCCTATAGTGCAGGCCTCATAGTGGGGAATTCCTTCAAGTTTTGTATGTCTGGAAAGGTCTGTATTTCTCCTTCATATCTAAAGGAGAGCTTAGCTGGATACATTATCCTAGGCTGATAGTTTTTTTCACTTAATAGTTTAAATATTTGATTCCACTCCTTTCTTGTTTTATGTTTATGCTAAGAATTCTAACAATAATCTGATGGGTTTTCATTTATAAGTTACCGTTTTCTTCTCCCTGGCTGCCTTGAGAATTCTGTCTTTGTCATTGATTTTTGATAATTTTAATACAACGTGGCTTGGTGAAGGCCTTTTTGGATAGAAATAATTGGGCGTTCTGTTGATTTCTTGAATTCTAAGCTCCAGCTCATTCCTTAGATTTGGGAAATTCTCGTCAACTATTTGTCTGAAAATGCTTTCTAATCCCTGTTTCTTTTCCTCGCTTTTGGTAATGCCCATTCTTATGTTGCCTCTCCTGATGGTATCAGCTAGTCCTTGAATTTCTCTTTCATTATTTTTCCTTCTCCGGTTTCTCTCTTCTTCCTTCTGATTTATTTCTAGATTTCTGTCTTCGATATCACTGATCCTTTCCTCCATTTGGTCGACTCTATTTCCCAAGCTTGCTATTT
>NW_024354698.1:0-361 GCF_902729225.1 Pteropus medius
GTGGCTCTGCTGTATCAGGATGCCCTGGCCTTGAAAAGGCGGGCAAGGGGAGGCAGGAGGAGGGAGGCACCAAGCCCCCAGCCCTGGGGGCTCTTCCTTGGAGCTGTAGGGTCCTGAACACCCAGCCCCCTTAGCCCACTGTGGTTGTGGCTGCTTCTGGCCCAGAGTTATCCCTGGGTCCCTGTTGCCATAGCAGTCCAACGCTTTCTGCTTCTAGCTTTCCTCCCTGGGCCTGCACTAAAACCCCATTAAAGTGTGGCCTCAGATCAGCAACAGAACACCAGGCTCCACCTTGAGGACAAAGGACTGGGGGATGGCCGGAGGAGGTAGCAGTGACTACCTCACGCAGGAGGCCATCACC
>NW_024354699.1:0-1253 GCF_902729225.1 Pteropus medius
CAAAGTCTTATAAGGAGTAAGTGACTGAGCTGAAACTTGAACCCAAGACTAACATAAAAGGCTAACTTTCTATATGTGGTGATAAACTATCAAGTCTAGTTCTTCCATCATCTCTCTCCATTACATTCTTTCTTCTAACTTCTGAGCATGTGCCAGTTCTTCCATCATCTCTCTCCATTACATTCTTTCTTCTAACTTCTGAGCATGTGCCACTGTCTCATTTCCTGAACCAATAAAAGAAATTTCTTCTCTAGGTTTTATCCCTCAGGTTCATCTTTTCTTCTCTTTCATTGTTCGATATCTTGAAAGATTAGTTTTCACACACACTTTACTTCTATGTTTGTTCCTCAGTCCACTACCACTTGGCATTTGACTCTAACATGGTATAAACCTCTTTTGATGAGAGTAATAAGATATTTAAGTGCTAAATCATATAACTTTTTTCTTTAAAACATTTTAAACTTGAAGTATAAGTGCACAGAACTTAAGAGTACAGTTTAATTTTTATATGTTTATATAGCACTGTGGGTACAGGGCTCTGCCCTCCCGCAGTGATCACTTGGCAAACCTGCGTAGGTGTAAGGGAGGAGCCCTGTAGGAGTGGAGTGTGAGGAGAAAGAAAGACTGCTGTAGTCAGGATCCCTCCCGATAGACTTAGCAGCTAACTTCCCAGCGGAAGTGACTCAGCACATCTCCCATTATGTAACCATATGTCCAGTACGCATGCGCAGGCTTCCATTACCTGGTAGTGTGCCACTGTTGTTTAACCTGTGTATAAAAGGCACTGCTGCCCTGCGAGGCTGTCTGTTCCCTTGGTGGAACAGAGCTGTGTTGCAGTGGCCTAGGGCTCCCTGCATTTTCTTCCAACTGCCTTAATGCCCTTACTTGGGAACCTTGAACCTGCAGCAACACAGCACGTAGTTCAAACTTTAAAATATCTGCAGCGTTCCAAAAGGCTCCTTTATGCTCCTTGATAGTCATACGCTTAGCTTCACTCACAGGTGCCCCCAATTCTGACTTCTATCACCACAGATTGGATTTAGCCTAATCTTGAATTTCCTATAAATAGAATCATACAGTTGTACCCATGCTTATCTGATTTTGTTTACTCGACATTGTCTGGCAGGTTTTACAATGTGTTACATCTAGTAGTTCATTCTTTTAAATTGCTAAGTAGTGTTCAAAGTATGAATAAGTCGCAAATTACTTATTCATTTTACTCTTGATGGACATATGGGTTATTTCCACTTCTT
>NW_024354700.1:0-757 GCF_902729225.1 Pteropus medius
GTATAATCTAAATCTTTGACCTTCACTTTCCACTGTTTCTTTTCACAAATTCTACACTCATTCACACCGAACTACTTTTTATGGATATGAACTGTATTTCCACAACTCAATACCCTTACTCGTTACTGCTTATAACTGAAGTGCTTTTTATTTCTAGGAAATATCTTACTATTTGTCAAACTTGAATTAAATTGACAGTATCGAGTTTACCTCAGACCTCCAATTCTCTATGGTTAAATTAATCTCTCTTTTTTGCGTATCCCAAGGACATTCTCTTCCAATCCATCCACCCTGTATTATAGGTCATTTTTTTTCCCAGTAAATGTTTTCCTTTCTAAATTGTGAACTAATTAGAATAGGAGACATATCTGACTCATATTTGAATGCTCCTTACTCCAGGGAAATCTCTTGCAATTAATTATCGTTGCATAGAATAGAAAATATATTTATTATATTATTGTCATTATTATATTGTTGCTTTACATTTAAGAGACTTCTTAAGTTGAAGTTTTGAAGATTTCAAAAATTATTAACTTTTTGTTAAATGTTTAAATATCTTCCTATTAGGCAAAATATTAGGCCTCTCTTGCCAAATGTGAGAGATACAATAATCCAAGAAAAGGAACATTCATCTGTTCAATTTGGCAAATTAAAGACTTTTCCATTCTTAATTATCTCTCTGTTTTGTTTTGTTTTGTTTTGTTTTTAAATTCAAGCTTAGGTAATTCTGTTCATTACTCATAAATATATATTATTC
>NW_024354701.1:0-321 GCF_902729225.1 Pteropus medius
ATATATATATATATAGTATATATATATATATAGTATATATATATATATATTATATAATATATATATTATATATAATATACTATACTATACTTGGTGGGAATCCTTTTATAGTATATATATATATACACATATATATATAAAAGGATTCCCACCAAGTTAACTAACACATCCATCACCTCACATATTTACCTTTTTTTATGAGAACACTTAAATTCTACTCTCATCATGTTATACATTAGATATACAGAACTTATATTCACCTTTCTTTCTTCCTTTCTTCCTTTCTTCCTTTCTTCCTTTCTTCCTTTCTTCCTTTCTTCC
>NW_024354702.1:0-10824 GCF_902729225.1 Pteropus medius
TGGGATATGACAGGTAGACAGAAGGCTAAGATGCAGCACCACATGTGTCCAATAAAGCTGGAAAGTCATTGAGGACTGGGCTTGACTGATAGTAGGTGGTGATCTTGAACACTCTACTAAGATAAGACTACACAGTTAAGCACAATCTTCTAGGGAAAAAGTATGACATGTAAAGAGTTAGGGTTCTGGGGCCAGACAGAATTTGGAGTCTTGACTTTTCCACTTTCTACATATATAGCCTTTAACAAGCTATGTAACTTATTTGGGACTCAGTTTCTCATTATAGAAAGAAGATGGTAAAAATTTCTACCTTTTACAGAGATTTTGTGAATATGAAGAGAGCCAATGTGTATAAAGCACATAGATATCTGTCCATAGTAAGTGCTGCATAAATGTCTAAGATGAATCTTTAGGATTTTGCATCAATTGCCACACTCCTTGGAAACTTTAGGTAAAGAGCAGTGGTAACAAAGGTGAAGGTCTTTACCTGGGTGCTAATTACCCAGTGGGTGAGTTTTCTTTCATCTTACAAAATTCCTGCATTTCCTAGATAGATACTGGTATCCAAGTTGAGCTGAAGATGGTACAATTAAAGAAAATAAAAAAGGTAAAAGAAGAGCATATGTAAATAAATCATAGTTAACGGTTCAGTTGATTTACTGGTCAAACACAGACCTGAATTCAGACTCAGGTAGTTTGAGCCTAGAGTCTGGACTTTCAACCTCATCAAAGTAAAAAGTGATGTGTCCCTTCCCACCTCTTAAAAATAATGACTTTATTATTTTTGTAAAAAGGGCTCATGACTAGAGCCTAATAAAAATTTTAAGCAACACAGAAAGTTAAAATAAAGCAAAAAAAAAAAAAAAAAGAAAAAGCCAAAATTGTATCATCTAGAAATAAACACCATTTATATTTGTGAACCTTCTGCACATCTCCCCATGCATAATACAGATGAAAGCTAGACAGATAGAAACTGTTCTACAAACTAAGATAAATATATCCGCCCCCCTGCCCCACTTTTAAGGATTGCTGTGGAGAAATATAAGGCTAATCTGACTTTTTCCTCCCCACGAATGTGACTTAATTTTTCTGTCTAGAAAAATTTCCAGTAAACTTCCCTCGTGTGTATCTGGATGTCGATGCTTCAGAATTGTTTTTCCTGGGATGGAGTAGGCCCTATTAATGTAGTCACTTTTTAATTTCAGGAAATTATTTTCTATTCCCTTTAAAATATTTAACATTCTTATTGTAACATAACATAGAGAAAATGGAAAACCAAATTGTGCGATTCTAAGAATTGTTTATAAACAAATTCCCAAATAAGCACCACCTGGCTGAAGACACAAATCATAACTGCCATCCCCAAACTCTATGTAATTTCTTCCCAATCAAACGTCTTCTTTCCTTGGGGGGTATCTCTATCCTGACTTTGACAGTCAGCATCTCCTTGCTTTTCTTTATAGTTTTACCACTAACATTCATTTCCTAAAATGATATAGTTTAGTTTACTTGAACTCCTACTCTATGTAGTCTCTAATTACAAGTGATGTCGAATATCTTTTAAGTGTTTAATTGTCACTTGTATGTCTTCTTTGATGAGATGTCTGTTCAGATCTTTCACCCATCTTGAAATTGGGTAATCTTGAATTTTGTTGAATTTTTGAGTTTTTTGTGTATTTTGGTTACAAGTCCTTTATCAAATTCATGTTTCGAAAATATTTTCTCCCAGTTTGTAGCTTGTCTTTTCATTCTCTTAACAGTGTCTTTTGGAGAGCAGAATGTTTTAGATATAATAATTCTAACTTACTAGTTTTTTCTTTCATAGATCACACTTTTGGTATATATAAAAATTCATAGTTAAATCCAAGGTTACTTAGATTTTTTTCCTATGTTATCTTCTATGAGTTTTTTGCTTTTATGTTTGACATTTCAGTCTATGATACATTTTGAGTTAATTTTTGTGAAAGGCAAAGCTCAGTGTCTATGTTAAATTTTTTTTTTTTTTTTTTTTGCATAGGGACAAAACTATTTGTTGAAAGCACCATTCTTTATTTAATTACCTTTGCTTCTTTGTCAAAGATCAGTTGTCTATTTACATGGATCTATTTCTGATCTCTATTCTATTCCATTAATGTATGTGTTTGTTCTTTTGCTAATTTTGTGCTATTTGCTTACTGTGGCTTTATAATTATAGAAATTGGGTTGTATGAGTCCTTAAAATTTGTTCTTCAGAATTATGCTGGCTATTCTGGGTCTTTAACTTTTTATATAAACTTTAGGATCAGTTTGTTGATATCTACAAAATAGTTTTCTGGGATTTTGATTGGTATTCCATTGAATCTATAGACCAGGTTGAGAAGACTTGATGTCTTAATACTAAATCTTCCAGTCCATGAACACAGAATCTCTCCATTTATTATAAAAGATATTTTTTTAAATTTCAAATTCCAATCGTTCACTTCTGGGATATAGGAAAGTAGTAGACTTTTATGTATTAATCCTATAGCCTTTGTTGTACTGACTTACTAGTTCCAGGACATGTGTTTTTTTTTTTCTTTCCCCATCCCTTTAGGCATTTTCTATATAGACAGTCATGTCACCTGCAAGCAAAGATAGTGTTATTTCTTCCTTTCGAAATTGTATACTTTTTATTTCCTTATTGCTCTAGCTAGACCTTATGGTATAATGTTGACTAGTAATAGTGAGAGAGGACATCCTTGTTCTGAATCTTAGGGGCGAAGGAGCCAATATGATGTTAACTATATGCTTTTTGTAAATGTTCTTTATCAACTTGAGGAAGTTCCACTCGATTCCTAGTTTAGTAAGAATTTTTAAAAAATAGGTATTTTTTTGTTGAATGCTTTTTCTATATTGATATGATCTTATGATTTTTTTCTTTAGTATGGTTTTTGAACTTGCTCACTTTAAAAAAAATTCAATCTTATGTTTGAAGATTCTTCAATCTGGTGCAGGTGGTTGTGCTTTGTACCATTTTATAGCTGTATAGCAGGAGTTGGTAAACTCTGGCCTGCAGGCCATGTCTATCATGCAGCCTGTTTTTATGACTCGCAAGCTGAGAATGTTTTTTCATATTTTTAAATGATTGAAAAGATCTAAGGAAAAATACTTTGTGATGTAAAAATTATGATATTCAGATTTTATTGTCCATAAATAACATTTAATTGGAACACAGCCACACTCATTTATGCAGTGTGTATGACTGCTTTTGTAGTTCCATGGCAGAGATGAGTAGTTGCAGCAGAGATCATAGGCTCTCTAAATGCAAAATATTTACTATCTGGCACTTTACAGGAAAAGTTTGCTGACCCCTGCTGTTTAGTCATCCACTATATGAATATTCAACAAAGTACGTATCCATGGGCTTAAAGGTATTATTGGTTTTTGGCAATTATGAAAAAACATGTCATGAACATTTTTATACATATGTACTGGTGCATGTAAGCATGTGTACCGCTGGGTGTATATTTTGGAGTAGCACTGCAGTCACGAGTGTGTCTCTCTTCAGCTTATTAGATATTGTCATGTGTTCCAGAGTATATATTTCTAGTTATATTCTCACCAGTAGATGAAGCTCCTTATCGCTCCATATGTTCGCCAGTAATTGCTATTTGTATGACTTAAAACTTTTGGCAGTTTGATAGTGTAACCTAGTATTTAATTTAGGTGTTAACTTGTTTCTTCCTGACAACCAATAAGGCCTATTATAGTTTGAATATTTTTCTGTATGTTTCTAAAACACCAATTATATGTCTGTTCTTTTTTTTTTTTTCACCCCACCCCCTTTTGATGGTGACTTACTCAATTCTGTCGCTGTGTTTTTTATTGTGATTTTAGATGTATTTATTTCAGCTGTTTTCCTTACTAATGTTTTTTATCTCAGTAATATTTTTGTTTTTCTCTTTTTTAAAATCTGGACTCTGCCATCTTACTTTTTTAAACTATTCGCCTAAAAACTTCCTGTTTCATTGTGTTTTTATGTTCTTCCTCTTTTCATGGGGCAAGGGGAATGTGAACTGGGACAATCCGAAGTTTGTTTTAGAAGTCCTCCTACTAAGTAGGTTTTTTTCTGTTTGCTTGTTTGTTTTTTGCCTTGTACCTTTGTCTTCCCTTAGGTTTTAGCCTTTAATAGGTGATGCGACTCAGAGCAAAGGCCCTGAAGTCAGAGACTGTGTGTGCAACCTCCCCTCCTAGCTGCTTTGCCTCTGGCAGTCTCCATCCTCTAAGGTGAGGTCAGAGATAATAGAAATGTGGATGTCGAAAGGGTTTCTGTTTTAGTTATATCTTCCATGGCATCCTGTGGCTAGTTCTGTATATCTTAATTGCTTTCAGATACAGTCCCTATACCATCCCCCAGGCCCCAGCCCCACCCTCAGGCGTACACTGCTCCATCAGCTCGCCCTAGCCATTGGACAGGGCTCTCTCTTGAAGCCTAGTCTGGCTTAAGCTTCTAGGGGAACCTTTCCACCAACGTGTAAGGGGAATGGGTAATAACATTCCCCTCCATTGTTTAGGTATGCTTCACAGTTTTTGTCTTGTCGTCGTTGTGTCCTTGTTCCAAAGAATTTTCTTGTATATTTAGGAAGGAGAATTACTTCGCTTAGCCATTTTTAACTGGAAATCATGACATATCTTTTTGGTGCTGTAAAATACATGAATGGCGTTAGAAAGGTAAAATAAGTGGATAATTATTTCACTTTTTTATGCACATGTGTTTATACCACGTAAAGAGAGTCAGCATTTGTAAGGTGTTTTCTTAAGGGCATAAACATCCAGAATGGAAGGAAAAAAATGTTTCTATATGTAATAAAAGCAAAATGCTCAAAATGATGTTCATTCTAAAAGCTTAATGTAGTGTATCTTAATTATCTAAGGATTAAAGCATGCAACATACAGTTATTATATTGTACATAAAAATCATGGCAAACATCTGAATATACATCTCTGAACATGATTTGCCAACCATTTTTGTTAGTCTTAATTATCTCTCTCTTAATTAGGTTTGCTCAATTATTGGTTTCTCAAAATATGTGCATATTTTAAGGATCATAGGGAAGTCAATTTATGGAAAAGCATCATTAAATTTGTTTTACAGACTAAGTTGTTCCTGCTGAGGTTTGGGGACATATGGCATCTTGTCTGATACAACATCTTGTGTGAAAAATCTTGCTTAGAAACCAAAACAAAAGCAACAAAATATAAGAATAAATTCAACATCGTAAAATTTTCTTCAGTCAAAACGCTTCTAAGTAATTTCGGCAAATATACATATGACTATGGATACAGTGCTAAATATCTATTTGTGAGAAAGAAGACTTTAAAAACAAACTTGAAAATGGGAATTAATAGTCAATATAGTATTCTTAATAGTTTAAACTATTTTAAAGCAAAACTATACTTGTTAAAGAATAGCTATGTAATTCCATATTTTGTTAAAAATAACTTCGTAGTACAATAGCAATAATTATACATTGAAGAAAATTAGAAAATGTAAGTAAATGAAAACACCATCTTTCTACCTTGAGATATTGTTAACGCTGTATATTTTTCATGCCCATTTCTGTGCATATATTTGCTTTTTAACCAAAAAAAGCATATTCTTCGTGCTATTCTGTAATCTGCTTTTTTCCCCCAGTTAATAATCACTTTTTATGTCAGTAAATTTACATCTTATATGTTACTTGGTTCATATTCGAAATGTAGCAGTTGTCTCCAAAATATTCTTTAGAACTTATTTTTACAGTCAGGATTCTATCCCACTCCGCTCTTTGCCTCTAGTTATTACGTTCTTAAGTTTCTTTCATGTAGCATAGTTCCCATCTTTTTTCCCTATTGCACCGACTTGTTGAAGAGGCTGCCAAGAAGAGATGGGCAAATTGTCTTGTCATAGATTTCAAATATTAATTTTTTTGGAGATAATATTTAACTTCTTAAATCATCAAAAATTTATTTCTTATGAGGTTTTGGAAGGACCAGAAGTAAGAGTGAAGAGAAGGTAGACCTAAATATATTACTGAACGGAGAAAAATCCCATGTGTAAGCCTATACTCGTTATTGTTTACATGTTTAGCCTATGAGATGTTGTCTCCCAAACTGTGAAGCTCTGAATTCACCAATTCCTTCCTCCATTTCTTACTATATTAACTAGGCCGATCATGAGCATCAGTATCAATAAGGAGTTTGCTAATAATACAGGGATGACTTTGTTGAATTTTGTTTAGACTGTTTGCCTTCACGCTGACTTTATGTATATGTATGTTTACATGTGTATGCATGTGTGTGCACACACACATTTTTTTTTCTGGGCCTCGAAGCCCACTGCTAAAAGCAATATCATAGAATACCTATAACGTGCTATGCCTTATTAGATGTTATGAGAAGTAAAGATGAAGAACACAAAGATGAATAACGTAGTCTCTTTCCTCAGAAATCTCTATAGAATAATTGTGGAGAAAAGATCTATCAGAAATATGAAAACATAAATAAATGCAATGTTAGAGGACACCCATGGGACAGTAAACAAAATGGCATTAAAAATTCTCATGATTTTGTATTATAAAATAATCTGTATTGAGGTGTCATTTATATACAATAAAACACACCTATTTTAAGTGTCTAGCTTCATTTTTGACCACTCCCTGCTTCATCCTGCTACAATAATTGCTCATAAAGTCTTCTAAAAGTTCCACCTTCTTCTTGCCTTTCTAGGTATTCAATATTCGTATGGGTCAGGGTGCGGGGAGAGGTTGCTGCTTTCCTGTCTGGAATGCCCTTAACCCCACTTTTTTTAGCATGATTCACTCCCCAGACTTTAACTTCACACCTGGCTGTTCACCCCTCTTCTGTGCTCTTGGAGATCCTTGTGTATAACATCATTTTCCAGGGAAAGTGTCTGCATAATGTTCTTCCATGCCACTCAAACTTTACCTTTTCCTCCATTAGCAAAACTTTTCTTTTTACCTATTTCATCCATTTTATAAACATTTTTTCAATATCTATTATATATCAGGGTTAACGCTAGATCCTGGGATAGATGCAACTTAGAATAAGATTTTGATCCTTTCTTCATGGGGTGAAATATAGTTAGGGTGACAGAAAGAATGCGATATGATAAATGTCGTAGAGATAAGTGTGGCCATCTATGGGAGCAACTAGTAGGGAGAGAGCAACCATGCGGGCAAGAAGGAGTGTTTCCTTGAGGTTAGTGCTAAAGATTTAAAGTTCCTGGGATTTGCTAGAAGAAGAAGGCCAAAAGAGTATAGGGAAGAGTACGTATAAGAACATGATGTTCTGAAGTCAAGACATTGACTCGGAATTCTGAGACGTTAGTGTTCTTGGAAGACTCTTTTTGTCAGTATGAAAAATATTCTGTTCTATAATCTTTTTATTCCATTAGTATTTAATCTGAACTTCATTGCCTACTATTATTTTCTTAAAAAACTGGTAAATCAAGTACTCTCAATATTCTGAATAAATATTTTAGGGGTTTTTAAAAAATAAAACCAAGCTTGTATAATATAAAGACAAAATACGAAACTATTGACATATCAAAGAATGTGATTTGAAAACAGCTTACCTTTATAATGATTCTGAAGAAAGACAAATTAATTTGAAAAAAAAAAAAAACTGGGACACACACAGAAAACCCACACACATAGAGGAAGTTATGCTTTGTTTTCCAGAAATTCACTTAATATTCTTTTCATTGCAGACAGCTTGTGCTTCATCATTTTTTCTCAGTAGCTAAGTGGCATTCTGGAAGATCACTCTTCAGAAATGTCAGTATGCTTAATGATAGGGCAAACCACAAATGGATTGTCTAAAAGCTAAGTAAGACTGGCTTTACCTCACAAAATTGCTATAAAAGTTGATCTCCATTGATAACCTCTTCCTTGTTTCCTGGCTACCAAAATGGCATGTAATAACCTTTTCTATGAATTGAGAAGGAAAGAAATATGCAGGTGGCCAAGGAGGTAGGGTTTCTTGATTCGCTTGTATATGGCTTCTCTATCCACTAAAGCCTTTACCACCTCTTTCCCCCATCCCCCTGGCATTGGGCCTACTGGATTGAACTACATCTCCCTCTCTTCAAAACAGAATTCCGTTTTGTGAAAACATCTACATTTAAGGTACTAATTCTCTTGATGTTTTCTGTGGTTCTTTGCTTTTCTGACTCCATTTCCTGGTATACCAATAATAAGCACTAGCTTATGAATAAGAAATGAGCCACAGATCATTTCATAAAAATGTCTTAGATGGTTTTAGGCTTATAGGTGGCCACTCAAGAACAGAATCAGCCTGTGTGCAAGGTTTCTTATATCATTTTAAATTACCAGTTGCCAAGGCATTTATGTCCCATCATGAAGTTGGACACCACATATACATTTACCATATATTAGATGTGTGCCTAACCAGCTTCCACTTGACCTACTTACAGACTAATGCTTGTCTTTTGCTGACGCCCATAGCACTTGCAGCCTGAAGGATGCTCTTTGGTAAGCTTGTGCGCTTCTCTCACTACTTGAATTGTTTGCTTAACAAGAATTAGCTGTGTGTATTTCCCAACCTGTTTATATCAGTTGTACTCGTTATTGTAATCTTGAAATCTAATGAAATACTGCATAGATTGATGAACTATGACTAAGTTTTTTCTATGAAAAATAAAATGCTATAGAAAGATTCAGCTAAAGTAAGTCGTTTAATGAAAAATGCTATTAAATTAGAGATGGGCAAGAAAATGGTAAAATATTTGGAAACAGAATCTAAAAATTTAGATTTTTTTTTAGGTTACAGTTTTCTTACTCCACTTTTAAATTTGTTAATTTCTCACAACACTTTAAAGAAGAAAGCTGAAGTAGAAAATCTAGGTGACACATTTTGCATTGGCTTTTGTGAGCATTATGGTATATATTCTGGGAAAAGGGCTTTCTCTATACTTATCACTTAAAAATGATTCTTAACTTTTGAAATTAATGAAATAACCCCTGTTATGCTGTCTCTTAGGTAAAAAACATGGGAAACATCTGAAATACAGGGACCCTCCCTCCTTTTTATGTGCACTCATGCAAACAGGAGTATTCTCTGTTTGGACCACCGGGCTGGAACACTTCTCTTATAGAAGAATGAGTTTCTGGACCTGATCAGGAAAGGAGATGTGCAGGCCTTCCAGCTGTGAGGGAGCCAGCCCCTCAAGGATAATTGAACCATGGAGAGTTAATGTCTTTGTAAATCTGTTTTCCTGGCACATAATGTTCAGGGGCCTATCAGACACATTTTCCCACCCGTTGATAATAAATGTGTCCTAAGTCCCCAGTATGAGATGTGACTGGGAAGTAAAGAGACAAATTTAACCAATATACCAGAATTTATACATCTAAATGAGCTTTCTTTTTCAAAATAATGACAGTAGGAGGTTCAATAGTTATTCCAAAAATGCTCTCTATTCAAAAATCATTTTTGAAACTTATTTGAAATTGCTTTAGAAGACAGTTTACATGTTTCATGGTAATGTCAGGTGAATTGTTTGAGTCATATCTGTTTTTAAACCAATGATAGTTTTATTCATCTTGATCTGCCATCTTGGGTCCAAATAGCTACCTACCTATTAATATGTGCCAAAGTTTTTCATTTCTAGGATATTAAAATGCATGCATTTTAGATCTGAAAGACAGCCCCCAAGAGGAGTTTCAAAAGTTTGAGCAATGGTGGAATCACCGAAATAAATATAAACCATATAATGAGATAAATGCTTTAAAGAGGATAGTGTTAATTTGGATGTGTGAATTATTTGTTTAAAAAGTTCAATTAGTCATATTGCTCTAGAACAGGAATCAGCAAACTTTTCCCATAGAGGACCAGAGAGTAAATACTTTAGTCTTTGCAGGCTATAGGTCTCTGTCCTAACTATTCACCTGTGCACAAAAGCAGTCATAGTATGCAAATGAATGGGTATGGCTCTTTTCCAGTGAAACTTTATTTACAAATACAAGCAGCAGGTTGAATTTGGCCCATTGCTCTGCAGTCCTGAAAAACAAATGACCTGCACTAGTTTTGTCTCAGTCTCATCCACTGAAAATGTAGATTGGAATCATTGCTTTCGTCCTTGATACGACAATTACCATTTTATAGGACAGCTACTTGCATCAAAGAATTTTTAAATATTCTGACCAAGCTAACATGTAATTACATCTGATAGCCAGTAGCCTACGAAGGAAGTCTGAAGGGAAATTTACTTCTGTATCTAATCAGCTAAAAGTGCTCATTACCACTGTATTATCTGACCATTGCTGTTGCTGCCCCAAAATCTGACCATACAAATGTCCAGAATGGGTATATTGGAGATTTAAGGAAGATGTGATGAGATGGATCTTCTCATTTACCTAAATAATCTTCTAGAATTCACTTCACCTCTCAAGTGGCACTTATTGTCTCTCTTCCCTTCCCTCCTTTTTTCTCTCCCCGCTTCCCTCTCTTCTCTTTCCGTTTCCCCTTGATGTCTTCTTTTCCCTCCCTTTCATATATTTAAGATATAATTCAGATACCATAAAATTCACCCATTTAAAGTATACAGTTCAGTGGTTTTTAGTATATTCACAGTTGTATAACCATCACTGCAAACAATTTCAGAATATTATCACCTCCAGAAGAATTTGTATTTAACCCATACCCATTAGTAGTCAATCCCAATCTTCCCCCCACAACCCTGAAGAAACTACTAATTTACTTTCTCTAGATTTGGCTATTGCGGATTTCATGTATATGGAATCATATAATATATGGTTTTCAGTGACCAGCCTCTTTCATTTA
>NW_024354703.1:0-441 GCF_902729225.1 Pteropus medius
GAATGATAAACTTCAGAACACTTTCCAGAATTATCTAATTATTTTTTTTCCTCTAAACTTTAGTTTTATCCTGGAGCATATTTTCTCTCTGGCAAAGATATCGGAAAATTGATAAAAAATATTGGTACAACATAACAGCAAACAACTATCACATAAGTATAGGGAGGATGGGAGATCCTGGGGCCACTCTCAAGCTCTGAGTCCCTGAGCTAGATCATAGGATACAATGGTGGCTACTAGGATTTTTTCTTCTGAGTGGTTTTATGTAGGCCATAGGGGAAATTCATTTTTTCTTCTGAGTGGTTTTATGTAGGCCATAGGGGAAATTCATGGGATAAAAATTCGGCCATCTCGTGGGGTGGCTCCATAGTGTAGTGGTTAGCATGTCTGCTTTACATGCAGAAGGCCCTGGGTTTGCACCCCAGATGGAGCCATGGACCA
>NW_024354704.1:0-36162 GCF_902729225.1 Pteropus medius
GCAGTGAGTACTCTCAGTTTATTATTGCCTCCCTATGTCCCACACAGGGTACTACAGAAGCTCCAATCCAGTACCTCCAGCAAGCACAGTTTGCTTTTTAAGGTTCCAAGGAAAGCCTGATCCACCCAGCCAAAGGACTGAGAAGAAGGTGGGCTAACAGCAGAAACCCTTTTTAACAATATTCACCCTGCTCCAGGAAAAGACCAACAAATCCCCTCATATACACCCTTGGTTTCAGATGGGCCAGGTGGATAGCCTCTACCCACATCTAGCATGAAGGAGACCGAACAAGGCTGTGCAAGTTAATCTTCTGCCCTATCCCACTCCAACCCTGTGGCAGCAAGTGGTAAGCTTCAATTCTCCCATCAGGTGATTGTGGCAAGGCCAACAGGAAGCTAATCTCTCATCCTCTGCCTGGCAAATCAGACGGTGCTCCAATTCCCCTACCAGAGTAGTTTCTGTAGTGTCCAGTTGCAAGATCAATCTCCGCCCACACTTAGCAGCAGTGAGACTTTACAAGTGGTACAAGGAGGGGCTAGTCACCACTAGACTTTACTTATCTCTCCCTCAACACCGACATGTTAGCAGGACCTCACGGAGTTGAGCCACCGCCCTTGTCTAGTATGAAAGAGACTGAATAAGGCTGTGCAATTTGGAGCTCGTAAACACTCCACTTTCTCCCCACTACTGAAGTCAGCAAGGCCCAATTGGAAACTGAACCTACATTAAACAGAACCTATACCCACTTAGCATCAAAGAGATGGAAAGAGATAGTGGGAAGTGGTCTTAGTGGCACTTTCTACACCCCTTCCTTCTTTCTCCTCTTATCAGCAGGGCCCTACCAGGAGCTGATTTCCCCTACTTCCTACAGTAACAAAGTGGTATGAACTATCCCTCCCCATACCCTTCCCTGGTGGCAGTGAGGCCCAGCAGGGAGGCGACCATAAACCTTACTCAGGGGCAAAGAGACCGTGATTCACTGTCCCTCTTTCATTAGGAAGGTGTCACTGGGCCTGAGAAGGGATCTGAAATTCTGCTCCACTCGTCTACAATAAAGCAATGTGAGCTAGTGCACCGATTTTACCAGGCTAAAGTTGTCAGGGCTAAATATGAAGCTGACTATGAACATCCGCCCAGCCCTCATGTTACATCTTAAAGGGATACTTCCCACTTTAAAAAAATAATAATAAAATAGACCCAGAGTCTTGTATAAAATATCCTATACGTTCAGAATATGATTTTTAAGAAATCAGTTGTCATACTGGCAAACAGGAAAATCACAACGCAAATGTGAAGAGGCAGCAAATACTTGCACCAAGATAAATCGGTTGTGGATTTACTTGACAATGATTTTTAAAAAGCCATCATATGGCATTTGTCTTTATGGTTTTTTATAGTAGTTAATGTATTTTAAAAAAAATTTTCTTTTTCATTGACAATTGGCATACAACATCGTATTTGTTTCAGGTGTACAACGTACTGATTAGATTTTTATGTAGCTTTATGAAGTGATCACCCAATAAATCTAGTACCATCTGACACCGTACATAGTTATTATAATATTATTGACTGTATTCCTTATGTTATACTTTATATCCTCATGACTATTTGTAACCGCAAATTTGTATTTCTTAACCTCTTCCCCTTTCTTACCGAATCCCCCCTACAAAACTCCTCTCCCATCTGGCGACCATTAGGATGTTCTCTGTATATATGAGTTTATTTCTGTTTTGTTTGTTTGTTTTGTTCTTTAGGTTCCACATGTAAGTGAAATCATATGGCATTGCATAAATAAGTAAAAATAAAAAGCCATTTTAAAAATGCCTCAAGAAGCAAAAACATATTCTGTGGAAACGAAACACAAAAAATAAAAAACCTCAGCAAAGAAATAGAGTGTAAAAAAAAAAGAATCGAATAGAAACTATAGTTAAAAAACTTGTTCGATGGGCTAGATACTGGAGTGGAATTGACAGAGGAGAGAATCAATGGTCTTGAGGACAGACTAATCTAACTTACTCAATCTAATAAGTAGAAAGAAAGAAAAATAAATGAAGAGAGTCTCAAGGACCTTTGGGATACTAACAAAACAGCTAACGTCCCTATAATCAGATTCCTAAGAGAGGAAAATGAGTGCAGAACTGAAAGAGTACTTGAAGAAATAATGGCTGAAAATTTCCCCAAATTAGCAGAAGACATTGTTCTGTAACTACACTCTGGGTTACTATAAAGACATTCTCAGACAAAGGAGAACTAAGGATTGCCAACAAATCTTTCCTTAGAAAAATGTTCCCAGATAAACAAACCCAGAAAATTTGTAGCTAAAGGACCTGCCCTGCAAGAAACACTAAAGGGAGACCTTCGGGTTGAAATGAAAGGACACTAGACAATAACTTAAAGTCACCCAAATAAATAAAGGGCACCAATAATGGTAAATACATAGGGAAATATAAAGAACAATATCAATTATGTTTGTAATTTTTTTCTGCTATCTGATTTAAGACACCTGAATAAACAAACAATAAAATTGTGTTGCTGAGTTTATAATGCATAAAGATGTAATTTGTATAACAATAACGATACCAAGGCAGGAGGAGGGAGCAGAGCTGTATTGGAGCAGTTCTACATGCTATTGAAATTAATTTGGTTTATTCAGAACTTTAGATTAGATATTTAGAACTTTACATTTAGATTGTTAAAGTTAAAATGTTCATTATAATCTTCAAGACAACTAAGAATATAACTCAAAAACATACGGTTGAAGAAGTAACGAGAAAATTAAAAGGGATACTAGAAAAATATTGATTTGATTTAAAAAAGGCAGTAATGAAGGAATAAAGGAACAAAAAAGACATTAGACACACATACACATAACAGTAAAATGGTAGACATACAGCCTACCTCATCAGTAATTATATTAAATATAAACGGAATAAACTTCCTAATCAAAAAGCAGAGATTGACAGAATGTCTACAATTCACAAACTATTCTTTCAAAACCCAAGTAGGTTTTAAATAAAAGGATCAAAAACTCTATACATCAGTGAAAAAAGATCTGGAGTGGCTATATCAGTATCAGACAAAAGAGACTGTATGACAAAAATTGTTACTAGAAGCAAAGAGGGAAATCGTATAATGATAAAACTCTTTCAGAAAGACATATTAGTTATAAACATTTTTCAACTAGCAAGAGAGCCCCCATATCCATTAAACGAAAACTGACAAAAAAGGACAAAATAGATAATTCAAAAATAATTGTGGGAAACTTCAATAATTCACTTTCATTAATGGATAGAATAACTAGACAGATTATCAAGTAAATAATAGGAGGCATGAGCAACACTGTAAATCAATCAGACCTAACAGACATCTATCGAACACTCCATCAAATAACATCAAGATACACATTCTTCTCAAACACACATGGAAGTTCTCTAGGGCAGATCATATACTAGGCCATATAACAAGAATCATTATATTAAAAAGGATTTAAATCACACAAATTGTGTTCTCCAACCACAATGTAATAAAATTACAAATCGATAAATGAAGAAAATTTGGGAAATTTACAATTATATGGAAAGTAAAGAACACATGCCTAGATTGTCAATGGATTAAAGAATAAATCACATGAGAAATGAGAAAATATTTTGAGAAGAATGAAAGCAAAAACACAACACATCAAAACATACAGAATGCAGCTCAAGCAGTGCTTACAGTGAAATGTATAGCAGTAGACACTATATTAAAGAAATAAGATCTCAAATCGTTAACCTAACCTTCCACTTTCAGGAATCTGAAAAAGAACAAACTAAAACCGAAGTGAGCACGTGGAAGCAAATAATAATAGCACAGAAACTGATATAGCCACTCCAGCTTTTTAAAATTAGCGTTACTATATCTTTCTCCATCCCTTTACTTTTATCTATTCGAGACTGTATATAAAGTTGGTTTCTTGTAGACTGTACAGGAATACC
This sequence comes from Pteropus medius, assembly GCF_902729225.1. NCBI lineage: Eukaryota > Metazoa > Chordata > Mammalia > Chiroptera > Pteropodidae > Pteropus > Pteropus medius. The sequence goes on from NW_024354704.1 coordinate 3,975, forward strand.
AAAAGGAGAAGAAAGAAAGGATGAAACAAAAACTCTTTAAAATTTCTCACAGGGCTTTTGTTTTTTAATTCACTGCGATAATCTCTCTTTTGATTGATATATTAGACAGTCAACATTTAAAATGTATATTCAGATTATTTTAAGCTTTCAAAGGCCCACTGCACAAAGAAAAGTGACTCTGAAAGGTCATGTGTTGACAAATGTTTTCCCTTCTGTCCAACCTTTAATTTGTAGGAAAGAATGTTTTATGGCTTATTCCCCTCTCCCGGGAAATCCTGACTCCCCTTTGTTTCCATTTTTTCCTACAATAATGTAAAATTATATAAAAGTTAAGAAAAAGCTGTGGATTCAGGAATAAACAAGTAGTGATTGTTCTCTAAGCAGTATAAATAAGTGAAATGTCACCCAGGCATGTCCTACAGGAATCCTCACCATTGGATCTTTCCTGTATACTTTTGTGTTAAATCCTTGAGTGACCCCGCTCATTAGTTGCTCTGCTCATAATGTATCTTTATACACAAATCAACTGGTTTTAAAATATTGTTTAATAACTAAAAATCATCCCCACAGGAAGACTGTCCCGAGGAAAAATAGGGGAGAATTCTTCCATACCTCTTTCAGATTCTGGTGGCCCCTAGAATTCTTTGACTTGTGGCAGCATGATTCTGATATCTGCCTTCAGCTTCGCATGACTTTCTTTCCTATGTCTCTTTATTATTCTCTTCTTATGAGGTCACCAGTCATTGGATTTCAGGCCTCCTAAAATTCTTAGCTTAATTACATCTGCAAAGACCTTCTCCAAAAAGGTCACAAATGCAGTTTCTACAGGTGAGTACTTGGACATATCTTTTTCAGTGATATTACTCAACTCACTATAATAGTCAACTGATTTATAAGAAAGATGCCAACACGATTCACTAGGAAACAGTAGCCTTTCAACAAATGGTGCTGTAAAACTAGATGTCCATATGCAAAAGAATTAATTTAGTCATCTTTCCCATGCCATATCCAAAAATTTACTCAAAATAAATCATAGAACTTAAAAGCTCTGAAACTGTTGGAAGAAAAGATATGATTAAATCTTGGTCCCCTTACATTAGACAATGGTTTCCTAGATATGACACCAAAAGCACAAGTAGTTAAACATACACTTAAGTCAGTTGGATTTCATTTAAATTAATTTTTTTTCTCTAAAACACCATGCAGAAAATGAAAAATCCACATGATGGGAGAAAATATAAAATAATCATATATCTGACAAAAGACTTGGATCCAGAATACATAATGAACTCTTACAACTCAATCATAGGACAACAACCTAATTAAAAAATGGGAAAAATATCTACACAGATACCACACACGAGAAGATATGCAAATGTCAAATAAGCATGTGAAAAAATGTACGGCATCATATGTCATTAGGGAATTTTAAATTAAAACAACAATGAGATCCACTACACACCCACTGGAATGGCTAAAATTCAAGACATCATGCTATGGGACTGGCATTGATGTAGAGTAACTGGAACTCTCATATGCTGATAATTGAAATGTAAAATGCTAAAGGCATGTTAGAAAACAATTTGACAGACTCTTTACAAGTTACACATGCACCTAACCTATAAACCAATCAACCAAATTTAGTGTATGATTGTTCATAGCAACTTTATTTGTAATTTTCAAACTGAAAGGGTCCACTAACACTGGACTACTATTGAGAAGTATAAAGGATTGAACTACTGACATGCATAAGATTAAATTCATGCTTGGTGAAAGAACCTGATGAAGGGGAAACAATCTTGCATTATTGTATTAAAACAGTATAAGAAAAATTAATTTAAATTGATAGGCAACTTCTCAGTTGTTGCCTCAGAAATGAAGGAGTGTAGAAAGAAGAGGACACAAGGGATTACAAAGATGCTCAAATGCTTTTGAGGATGATGGATGTGTTCACTCTTTGATTGTGTTAATGTTTCCACAAGAGTGTCCAAACTTATCAAATTGTACACTTTAAATATGTGCAACTTGTTGTATGTTGATTTTCCTTCAATAAAGCTGTTGAGAAAAATAACTAAATGAACTAAATAACCTGATACTTGTTGTTCTCTTGTCCCCATGGACCCTGGAGCCAAAGCAGCTTTTGTGATTTTGCTGTGCCAAATAAAATATTCCAAAGATTCATTAGTGACGTTTGAGTGTAAATCACCAAGGACCTTTTGTTTATTCGTTCATTTGCAAGTAAAGAAACTAATAACAACAACAACAAAAAAATCAAGGTTGGTATTGTTAAAATCTTTGTCTCTGTCCAGAGATACTGAAATACCAACTCTCAAAATGGAAGAGAATTTCTGGCATTCCACTGCCAGTAGGATGTCCCCTCCCTCTTTAAATGTTAAAATATACAAAAAAATATTTCTTAAACCTTTCATGATAATATCAAACCAATCTGTTGGAGGCAGCAATCTCAGAGAGCTTTCTACATGTTCAGAGAACCTGTGAGTGCGAACATGAATGCACAAGCAAAATGACGAGGTCACATGAAAATCCTCATCAAACCTATTATTTTCAAATAAATGTCTTTAAGAATTATTATTTTTAAATAACTTAAGGAAGTTATGATTGACCAACAGAAAAGTAAGTATACCTAATTTTGCAACATTAGTAGTATTTTCCTTTGTGAAACTTGGACCATGCTTTTCTCTGAGAAAAAAAGATTGCATCTGCCTGTATTAAAGTCAGATATATTATTTATAACATATTTTATAAACCTTCAAAAATGTGTCTTAACGATAAATAGGTGGATGTATAAATGATAATTTTAATATAAGAAATATCCAGAAATGACATAAACTCAAATTGTAAAATAAAACACTGTGTGTGTGTGTGTGTGTGTGTGTGTGTGTGTGTGAATTCCTCCTTCCATCACTCCAAAAGACTGGCAGTAACATCACTCAGAAATCTCTACCTCCTCAAATATCTATTGAGAAATAAACAGAAGTCAGTTGATTACATGTCACTATCAATTAGGTTATTGAATCCTGGCTTATTTCTTACATCTTATTGAACCTTGCCATATCTTATAAGAAAAATTTTTTTTGAGCATTGAGTAATGCCTATAGGATGTTGAGCTGAGTAAAGTTACATAGTGATGCATATGTAGTCTAAGAGACAAGGAGAAAGGGTGACAGAAAAGTAGATAGACTGCAGCAATCATTCTCCACTACTTCTGAATTTCATCTAATACATATGCTGACTATGTCCCAGAATTCCCTGAGAGGGTTCTAGTTTTCAGGCAAACCATGAGCCTAGCTCCACACTTCTCCAGTTTGGTGATGGCCACCCTGTGAATTTAACAGTATGGATGGGACTAATCATAAGGTGCGACTTGTCTCCTACCCCAGTGAATAAAATACAGTTAAAACAATGAAGATAAACTGCTTACAAACAAATTGTGGTATCAAATGGATTTTTTTCTGTTAATGCAGGATTACAAATTTTGAAACATGAAAATTAGAAAAATTTAAGCCTCACTATAGTAATTAACTCTTGATGCCTGAAAAAAATTACTGTAAAGCAGCTTCTGACATAAACTGAGCATGAAAAACTCAAGATCTCTGGATATAACATTGCATTAATGGATGATAGTTAGAATGGAAATAATACCAATACAATTGCTTTGTCGAAAAATCATGGAAAGAAGAGAAGGCAGTTGTAACTTTGTCAAAGTTGAAAAGGTCACCTCGCAATGTGACTTAATTAATAAATACAGGTATTACTTAAAAGAAAAAGCAAAAAAACCTAGAACATTTTTTAGTAAAGAGTCAGAGATATAGAAAAATTTAAAAGCATATTCAGTATCAGAGCAATATGAACCAAAGTCCAAATATGAAGAAATAGTTTGCCTGTGTATGTTTGGTAAATTTAGGATATGTAAATTCATTCAGAAAATATTTTTAGGCATTGACAATATATGTAGAGATATATTAGTTGTCATTGCCATCACAGTGAGAAAAATATGACTTGCACAAACATATTCTCTGCTAAACACTAACACCGTGGCAAGTTTTATTTGTTTTGAGAGCACATGAGTGGGTGTGTAAGCTAAATCATCAGAATGCAGAAAACTTTTTAAGGGAAGCGGTGCTTCAACTGAAAATCAATGATGAGGTTTACTCAGTTGAGTTAGGGAATGTGGAAGAAAGTGTGCAAGAGAAGTGCTTATGACAATACCTGGCACAGAGTGCATGGCTAATAGATAGAACCTGTAAGCACACAGGAAAAGAGGGGAGGGTGGCATTCTATGTGGAAGATCAGGACTTCTGTTTTAGGCACATTGAAATGGACATGCATGTGATTTGTGCAAGGAGATATGTTTGGTAGTAGGGTCAATGTATAAGCAGATATGTTTGGTAGTCAATTCAATATGTAAGTCAGGAGCAATCCACTACAAGAAACAGAAATTTAGTATTCATTAAGTGATAGATGTTATATAAAGTTGTACAAATTGTGAAGAAAACAGTGAGAAAATGTAGGCTCATGGTTTGCCTGCAAACTAGAACCCTCTCAGGGAATTCTGGGACATAGTCAGCATATACATTGGAAGAAATTCAGAAGTAGTGGAGAATGATTGCTGCAGTCAGAAGTGAAGAGGAACTAATAGGTCCAAAGAATCAAAATGAGCAAAACGATAACAAAAAAATCATGTGTGCAATTTTAAAGTTAATTTATCAAAGCATTTCATAAATATAAAAAGAAAAATTATAATTAAAATACTGTATTCTGCATAACAGCTTGCATATAGATAGAGAAATATGGAAGGAAGCTAAGGAAGGGAAGCTTATTTTGATCTCATGTAGGTTTTCCATTGTCATAAAAGAAAATACACTTTTTAAAAAAATTATAAATTATAAAGCTAGAACAGAGACTCCAAATTTTGGTCAAGAGTCTTTAGAGTGATTCCAAATTATATATCATATATTAGCATTTAGAAAAGAACCAAATTGTTAATCAAAAACATAACTTTAATAATGTGATTTCTTTTAGCTTTGAATAAGGAGAATATGTGGGAATTGACTGACATTTATGCTACCCATGAAATCATACTACATTAGTAGATGAATCTATCATACCTATAGTTTGATTTAAAATATAATATGAAAATATAGCTCAGATTAATAGAGCTAATTAAAGTATACTGAAAGGTAATAGAATGGATTAAAATAGATTTTATACAGATAAAGTACTCTATATAATAATCTCTCTAAATTATAGGAGATGCAGATCGTACAGAAGTCATCAGTGATGAACAACTATACAGTAACAACATTGATTCTGCTGGGACTGACAGATGAGCCTCAGCTGAAAGTTCTGATTTTTATCTTTCTATTTCTCACCTATATGCTGAGTGTAACTGGAAACCTGACCATTGTCATGCCCACCTTAAAACATCCTTGTACTATTTTTTACAAAATTTCTCCTTCTTTGAGATCTCGTTCACGACTGCCTGTATTCCCAGATAACTTGTATAGCATAGCAACAGGCGACAAAGTCATTACTCATAATGCCTGTGTCATCCATGTGTTTTTTACCGATCTCTTTGCAATAACAGAATTTTTTCTGCTGGCTGCTATGTCCTACGACCGCTATGTGGTCATCTGCAAATGCGACCATCATGAGCAGCAAAGTTTGCAGGAGACTTATTTTTTGTTGTTGGTTGGTTGGATTGTTGGTCATAACCCCCCCACCCCACCCACACAAACACACTTAGTCTGGGGCTGAATCTGAAATTCTGTAATTTGAATGTCATTGATCATTTTCTCTGTGATGCTTCTCCCCTCCTGAAAATAACGTGTTCAGAAACATGGTTCATAGAACAAACTGTTTTAATCTGTGCTGTGCTGACCCTCATTTTTACTCTTATTTGTGTAGTTTTATCCTATACTTGCATTATCAAGACAATTTTAGGATTTCCTTTTGCCCAGCAAAGGAAAAAGGCCTTTTCCACTTGTTCTTCTCATATGATTGTAGTTTCCATGACCTATGGCATATGCATGTTCATCTACATGAATCCCACAGCAAAGGAAGAGGTGACTATTAATAAAGAATTTTGCTACTCATTTTTCCCATTTCACCTATGTTAAATCCATTTATTTATATACTGAGAAATAGGCAGTGAAGGAAGACTTCAACAATGCAATAAAAAAATTGCATCATTCTTAAGGAAGTAAAATAATATAGCAAAAATAGTAAAATAAAATAGCAGTCTATAAATGAAAGTAAAATGAAAGGGAAATGGCTGCTAGATCTTGAAGCTTATAATTTTCTTTACCTTGCTGCTCTTTAGATTTGCTTATATTGCACCTTAATCAACTTATTTCTTTCCTTTGGTATTTACTCTACTTCTTGTAGGAGATTTGTCTCAGTAAAAAAAAAAAAAAAAAACAAATAAAAGTATACTCCTCATTAACTTATTTGTAGATAAATATAACCCCATATAATTAAATTTTGTAATATAATAAAATCATTCATTAGTCTCCCAGACACTAAATTTTGTAATATAATAAAATCATTCGTTAGTCTCCCAGACACTGGTAGCATAGTACTACTGATTATTGTACTCTCATGTGCATGAAATACTATATAAATCAAATAAGTATTAAAATTTTGTGATAAAATATTGAATAGGATTAATTTGGGTGTGATATAAGAATGCAAGGATCAACTGAGAGGGAAATAGTTTGTTTCTAACAACCTAGGTAAATACATTAAAAACAAAAAACATGCTGGATAAAATTGACAATTTTTTTTAGTTAATTTTTATTCTTTTTAATTAAATTTCTTAGGATAAATTGGTTAATAAAATTATATAGGTTTCAAGTGCACAATTCAATAATATATCATATATATTGTATTGCTTGTTCACCACCCAAACAGTCTTGGAAAATAAAAAATTAGAGGACTCACATTTCTTAATTTCAAATCTTACATTAAAGCTACAGTAATCAAAACATCATCTTCCATGAGTATAGGTATTTAGACCAACAAATTGGAGAATCCAGAAGTAAACCCTTACATTTATGGTCAACTGGCTTTCAACAAGAGTACAGAGATAATCCAATGAGGAAAGAATAGCTTTTCAACAAATGGTACTGAGACAACTATATATCCACATATAAAATTTTGAAGATGGACTCCTAACTCAAAATGTATGCAAAAGTTAACTCAATTAGATCAAAGGCCTAAATTTAAATGCTAAAAGTATAAAACCCTTAGAAAAATACATTATATATTTGTAGCCTTGGATTAAGCAATGGTTTCTTAGATATAATACCAAAAGTACAAATGACAAAAAACAACAAAAAACAAAAACAAAAAAATGACAACAACCCATAAATGCATAAATTGGCTTCATAAAATTTAAAACTTCTGTGCTTCAAAGGACACCACTAAAAAATGGAAAGACAATTCACAGAATGGGAGAAATGCTTACAAATCACATATCTGATAAGGGACTTATATACATAAAAGACTTTATATATATAGTTTTATATATGTAAAAAGTTTTATATATATATATATACATATATATATAAACTTGAACAATTAAAAAACAAACGACTTTTTAAATAGGTAAAGAATTTGAATAGACATTTATACAAATAAGATATATAAATGGCTAACATACACTTGAAAAAATACTCAACATCCTTAGTCATTAAGGAAATGCAAATCAAAACCACAATGAGATGCCACTTCATACCCACTAGAATGGCTAAAATAAAAAGACAGACAAAATAAGTGCTGACAAACATTGTGTTGAAACAATCTTTGCTGAATATTCATAACATAGTGCAGCCACTTTGGAACAATTTTGTAGTTTCTCAAAAATTAAACAGAGTAACCAAATGACTCAGCAATTCTACTCTTTAGTATTTACCAAAGAGAATCGAAAATACATGTACACACAAAGATTTGAACCTGAATGTTAATAGCAGCATTGTTCATTATAGCCCCAAAGTGGAAACAACCCAAATGTCTATCATTGGATGAATGGATAAACAAAGAGTGATATATCAATACAATGAAATATTATTTGGTAAGAAAAGGAATGAAGAGCTGATACATGCTTTAACATGAATGAACCTTGAAACACTATGTTAAATGGAAGAAGCCAGCCACAAAAGACCTATTGCATTTATATGAAAAATCCAGAATTAATAATTCCATAGAGACAGAATATTGTTTATTGTTCACAAACAATTGGAAGCAGGAGGGAATGGAAGTGACTGTTAATGATTTTCTTTTAGGAAGGTAAAAATGTTCTAAAATTAAATAATGGTGGTAATAACAAAATGTTATGAATATACTAAAACCCACCAAGTGGTGTTCTTTAAGGAGGTAAATTATATGAAATCCATTCTTTTAAATAAAGCTTTAACTTTAAAAATGAGTTATTTATATATGCAATAAGAAGGCTAAATTTCAAAAAGTATATGCTAAGTGAAAAATGCCAGGCTCAAAAACATACTTATTATTCAACTCATATAAAACTCTAGAAAACACTGACTTTTTATAAACTGAATCTATAAGGACAGAAAGTAGATGGCTGGTTGCTAAGAACTTAAGATAGGGTGAATGCTAAGAAAGAACATAAAGGAGAAACTTTGGGTGGATATAGAAATCTTTTTTCATTGTGGTTATGGTTATAGAAGTGTACACATTTGTCAAAACTCGTCAAACTGTACAATTAAAATGAATACGTTTTATTCTATGTAAATTATACTTAAAAAATCTGAAACCCAACCTTGATCCAGAGTAGACCTTAGTTAAATTGAGGTAATAATCCTCATACTCTATAAAAGAAAAAAAGATGCTAATTAATAACACGAATTTATATACAAAGACACTCTGATATTCTTAACTTGAACGGAAATTTTAATTACTTTACCTAATACTATTAGTATATTATAATTTTAAAATAAACATCCAATTTCTGGAAAAATTTTACTTCTAGTCATTATTCTGATAACATTCCAAAAAATTCTTCTTGTAGATCTTCTAATAATTGTGAAAAATGAAAAAGAATTTAAAATAATTCAGAAGGGACTAAATAAACTGCTGGATAACCATAGAACTACATTTTTAAAACAGTGAAACATTGTAAAGAGCATAAATTTACAAAAACAAAGTTTGATTTAAACTCTGATGCTACACTAATACAATGGATTATAATTGAATAAAATTAAAATAATTCATGTCAGTAATTATCAGGTTAAGAATAGATTCACATATATCTAAGTACAAAATAGCATGTGACAGATATACATCTCAATATGTTTTTTAATTAATGTTCATACATTTGTAAATATTACATGTGATATATAGGGGCATATTTACAAGAGGAAAAGTATGGAAAGATATGTTTCAAAATACTCACATTCATTATTTTTTTAAAAGTATTTTCCTTGTTTTTTGCCCAATATTTTTCTATTTTTGTTTATTTTACCAAATGTCTTAGAAATATGTAATTTATTCATTTTATAAATATTTATAAAAGAGAAAAAGTAGATCTATGATCTTTTGAATACCTTACATGATAAGGATTAATTAAAAGAAACACAACTAGCTATTTTATTAGACTCTTATTATTTTCCTACCAGTCTCTTTGAAGTGATTGTGATGTTTTCGCTTTTCTCTAAAGGCTGTGTCCCCACTGTTACTGTGTTAAGTTCTTTTTTTCCCCCAAGTTCATTACACAAATGATTCATTAGTGATTTTTGAACATGGTCACCAAGGTCCCATTTGTTAATAAACAACTTTGTTGCAAACTTGGCAAATAAACGGCTTCGAAAATGGAAAATTCTCTCCCTAAGATAATAATTCAGAACGTCACTCTTCTAAAGCTACTGGAAGTGTCTCTTCACTAGATTTTTTTTTTTTTTTTTTAATGATAGAGTAAAATAAAATATTTCCTGGGCTTATGGCAGCACTTCCATCTTGAAGAAGTTTATACAATTGACTGAAGATAGAAACTCAAGTCATTCAAGGCTTCTGTAAACGTGGGTATGGATTCAGTTGGTAATGAGCAGGAACTGTCATGACATTCATTTTCAAATTTGTAACTGTGCAAATGCAGTTAAACAACTCATCGAAGGAGGCTATGACTAACTGCTAGAAGTATAGATATGATAGATTCTTTCTTTTCTGTTATATTCTCTTTTGGTAAGTTTGGTAAGATTTTCCCTAACTGTATAAAACTGAGAGATGTGAATTTTAATGTGAATATCAATGAAATATTATTTTTAGAATGTATTTTTTTATTCACTGATATTGTTTTTATGCAAGAATAAATAGGAAGTCATCTAAAGGTAGTATAACTTGAGGGACACAAAGAAACAATGCCTCTCTAACAGAAAAAATAGATTGACAACTTGAGTAACATTGCATCATCTCATTGGAAAACAAAAATTTTAAATCTTTTATATATAATATAAACAGTAATCAGTCAATACTAACCCAGAAAAATTCATTACTCAAGACCTGCATTGTAATATAGGAGTTCTCACGGAAGCATGGTTTTAATGACTGGAAGAAAAAAAATAATTTTATGACTGAATACTACTCAAAGTGAGTTGGGCTGCATAGTTGCCACAGAGAAGCACAGGGAGGGTGGAGGGTTGCAGAAATGAACTTTTGGTGCATCTCAGGATGATCCGCATGAATTTGAGGTGCAGACCTACATTCCATGGGAGCATCTTAGCTCTCAAGCAAACCAGGAGCAAGTCCATATTCCATTTCTGTGATAGTGACTCTCATTCCTGAGATTCAACTCTGAAACTTACACATATGATCAGAGCGGAGACTGACCCTATCTCAATATGGAGGGAATATTATAAAGCAATATAGTGAAAAATTTCTCATAACAAACAAATTGGAGTCTCCAGCACAAATTGTAGGAATTTCTTTTTTGGGAAACACTGATTCAGTTTTTTAAATGTTTGAAAATCTGAGGTAGTATTTGGTTTGCGTAAGTTGAGAAAAAAAATCTGTAGAAAACATATTGCCAGAAATTTAGAAGGTCAAAGTCCCTGGCTTCTGGTTTTCATACCCTACTGAGAGATACCTCGGGAAAGCCAAAGCAATATTAATGAACATACAACTATTCCTCTGATTAGCCAATATAGCAGAGAGGGGAAGGCAACTGTCACTTTTTCAGGAATAAAGGTAATGGATGTAAACTGAGTAGTGCTTCTTCCAAAAGAGACGAAACTAGACAGAAAAAAAAAACTTCAAAAAGGGTCAAAAAGCAAAAGCTGTGGTACATATATACAATGGAATATTACTCAGTCGTAAGAAGAGATGAAATACTGCCATTTGCAACAACATGGATGGACCTCGAGATAATCATGACAGACAAAAAAAGTTGGAAATCATATGATATCACTTATACGTGAGATATAAATCTAAAAGCAACAAATGAACAGGACAAACAGACTCATGGACATGAACTACAGACTAGTGGTTACCAGAAGGTAGCGGGTGGTGGAGAAGGGGGAAGGTAGACAGTTTAAGGGGGTCAAATATAGGGAGTAGGAAGAAGGCAAAGTAGGTAAATGGGAGCTGAAGGAAACTGGACTTTGGGTGGTAAACACACAATAGAATATACAGATGTCAAATTATAATGTACACCTGAAAATTATATAATTGTATTAACCAATGTTGCCCTAATAAACTTAATTCTAAAAAAGTTTTTTTTTTAAGTCAAAATGGTAGACTCATAATAGAGCAAATTAAATAAGTAAATTCAATATCCCAGCAGTTTTTGGATACATCCCAATATAGCTTCAGGATGAAAATTCGACTTAAAAATTTTGCCAGTAAAACATTTTTAGGTAATGAATGTATATGGAACATTGTTATATAGAGAGTAATAGTAAAATAGAAATAACAATTGCTCTGAATAACACCCAGCTCCTATATCAGAGTTTCCTTAAGTTCCAAAAAATATAAACATTTAACTTAAAAACCAATGACCAAGTATTTGCATCTAAAATAGAACTGGAACTTGAGAAACAGATGAGTAAAGGAAAAGATAGTAGTATTAAAGAAAAATTTATTGCAGGTAGATAATCTATGTAAGGCGAATTGTTTAATATGCAGCCAAATCTATTAGTCTGATTGTAAGAAACTCAAGGAAAGTAACAGGAGAGAAGTGTGGATATTTTTATGTTTGAGGTGTATTTGACTGTATCCTGAGATTCTTAAGAGCAATTATTTTGAGGGATTAAGCAATTAGGAGTATAAGAAAATATCCACCAAGTGTGCTTGTTAAAGTAAAGAAACTAAAAGAAGAGACTGAGGCATATAAACATGATAGAGACAAGAAAGAAGAGAAACACCCAGGAAGTAGAAATAAAAATGTGGGAAGAAAAAATGTAATGTTATGATAAATTATGGGAGAACATTATGAATAGTGTGTGGTCAAAGTACACATTCCACGCAGAATCCTGCCACTATTTTATACCAAAAAAAGAACTCTTTGGTAAATTTTGGCAAATACTGTTTCATTATCATGGTGGTGGCAAAAGTGTGATTACCACATGGTGAAGAATGAATTGATGGTGAATAACAACAGGAAAATAGCGAGCATATATTTATTAGTTATTATAAGCTAGGTACTTTTCTAGTATTCAGACACATATAAACTTAAAAATTTAAAAGTAGCATTTAAAAAGATACTATTACTATTTCTACTTTATAGATGATAAAACTGAACCACAGCAAAAGCTCACAGTACTTGGGGAATGTGACTTGTAGTCAAATCTGATTTTTTGTACTTAAGGACATTGGTACTGAGATGTTTAAATCTTAGCTAAACAGTTTAAAAGGTAAAAACGATTTGATGTCATAAAATCCTGTGAATGTCACACCCAACTTATCTTAAAATTCTGAACAACATATTTCTCACCAAAATACTCTCTATGTTCTGCACAACAATAGAATGACTAAATGACTAAAAATATTAGAAAGAAACTCATGAGAAAAAGATGGTAAGAAATAAATAAGGAGAAAGTTGTTTAGAGAATAAAACATAAGTTTAAAAATATGAAATAATGCTAGAACGCAAAATCTTAGGCAATGGAGATGGAAAGCCTACAATAGTAAGCCCCAAAACATTTGTGTTATATTTGCACTTTCTCAATGACCAACTACAAAGAAAAACATTAAAGTTTTAAGAAAGATTTGGCTTTAGGATTTAGCTTCGAAAAGTAACTACACGAGTAATTCCAACCCAGTGTGTGCTGATAAAAGTAAAACATAAATTGGGAATAAAAAGCAGTGAGAAAATGATTCATACTATGTTCGAGTGTGGTATAGATAAAGTAATCTGACTTTTTAAAAAATAAACCTTGAAATTATGAAAACATACCACTGTGGAACCTAATAATAAAACATAATAAGATTTATAACTAAATTTCAAAAACTTGCATGTCGAGTCTCTTTGAATAGGTTGTTGAGCAATTAATTTTTGCTGTGTGATGTTAATAACACTCACCTCATATCAAATATCTCTAAATTATAAATCCAGAATGAAGAGAAGTCAGGATTTGATGAGTAGAAGTCAGAAGTTATGATGAGAAACCACACAGTCACAACGTTTACCCTGCTGGGACTGACGGACAACCCACAACTGAAAGTTGCGATTTTCATCTTTTTATTTCTCAGCTATATCTTGAGTGTAACTGGGAACCTAACAATCATCTCCCTCACCTTCATAGATTCTCACCTTAAAACTGCCATGTACTTTTTCCTACAAAATTTCTCCTTCTTAGAAATCTCATTTACATCGGCTTGTATTCCCAAATATTTGTACAATATCTCAACGGGTGTCAAGACAATCACATATGACTATTGTGCCATTCAAACATTTTTTATAGACCTCTTTGGTACTACGGAATTTATTCTTCTGGCCACCATGTCCTATGACCGATATGTGGCCATCTGCAAACCCCTACATTACGTGACCATCATGAGTCGCAGGGTCTGTAGAAGACTTATCCTTTGGTGCTGGGGAGTTGGCTTGTCAATCATAATTCCTCCACTCAGTCTGGGTCTAAATCTGGAATTCTGTGACTCTAATGTTATTGATCATTTTTACTGTGATATAATCCCCCTCCTAGAGATCTCATGTTCAGAAACATGGCTCATAGAGCAGGTGATCACAGTCTGTGCTGTGTTGACCTTTATCATGACCCTGGTATGTATACTTCTATCCTATGTATACATCGTCAAGACTATTTTACAATTCCCTTCTGCCCAGCAAAGAAAAAAGGCATTTTCTACCTGTTCTTCCCACATGATTGTCATTTCCATCACCTATGGAAGCTGTATTTTCATCTATGTTAAACCTTCATCAAAGGAATCAGTGGTTATTAATAAGGCTGTGGCAGTTCTCATAGCTTCTATCGCTCCTATGCTGAACCCCTTTATTTACACCCTGAGAAACAAACAAGTAAAACAAGCTTTCAATGACTTGGTCAAAAGAATAACATTGTTTTCAAAGAAGTAAGAGAGTTTGCTAATATGGAAGAATCAAGTTTGCATCATCAAAAAGATCAGACCTCCCTAAGCTATATCTTTAAGGTTTTAATCCTTTCCTTCCTGGCAAGGAAGTTTTATTGAGATTCAATTTCTCAATAAGAAAATATAATACATTTCGAAGAAACAAAAGAATGACTTTACATTATCTATGAATTGGTATATGGAACTAAATATATAAATATAATAATTGTGAATGTTCCCAAGGAAAACCCAGTGATACCAGGAGAATGGACTTAAAAATGCCACTAGTCACTACCAATTACTTGTAACAGATGCAGGAACTCAATTAAATATTGGGCCATCTGGAGCTGCAGGTGTTTTTTCAATCAAATATTAATTATATGCTCTGCCCTAAAAGCTTCTTAAGGTTGATGCATTAGATTACTTTTATCAATATGATGTAGGTTCAGAGATCATTGTCTCTTTCTAAGTTTTTCTACTAAATTATATGAGCTTTCATCTGATTATAATAATTAATTTTGATTTTCACACAACTAGTGATTCATTGTAAATGATTTTTCCAGCTTCTTGCATAACTCTTTGCAGAAAAATCTACATCATAACTTCTGTAATTACAACTCATTTTACACTTGAAAAATCTGTTCTATTTCATTGGGATTAATTATTTAGAAATTAAATTATCAGATGACTGGGTTTATGTTGATCACTCTGACTAAAGCAATAAAATTGCTGAAAGTTTCTTAAATGTACAATCAAAGGAAGAAGAATCAAAACTAACACACTATGAGCAAACAGGAAAATTATACCATGGCCTAGGGAACTGAGCCTCTCTAAATGGAAAAAAATAATGACCTTTTTAAAGTTTAATCTTGGTGTCAGGTCACTCCCATGCCCTATCCTTCCCTCTCCCCTAAGCAGCCCATTAAATGAGACATTGAATAAATCTTGACCTCATTTCTCAAAACTCAAGTTTGTTTGAATCAAATACTAAATATTTATATCATAACAGTGAATAAAGTACATTTTTTTTTGTGACTCTAAAGAACATATTGGTCAATTAAGTTCTGTTTAGTCGCTATTGAAAATAAAAATTTCATCAGACAAAATATTCAGAAATAGAATAATAATTGTTCCAAACTCTGTAAATTTTTCCCACCTGCTACAATAAGCTCGACCTTCGTGTGGAGCATGACTCTGTCTCTCTTGAACACTCTACTCACTTGCAGTATGCCTCCACCCCAAAGATGTCCTAATCCCTGGAACCTGTGAATATTACCTTACATGACAAAAAGATGTGATAAAGTCATGGATCTTAAACTGTCATTATCCTGGATTATCCAAGTTAGCCCAGTGTAATCACAAAGAAACAGAATCAAATCAGTAGTAAGAGATGTGACAATGGAAACAAGAGGTTGGAATAATACAAGGAAAAGACAAGGATCAAAGAATGCATGCAGCCTCTAGAAGCTGAAGAAAAGCAAAACAAATTTCTCTCTTAAAGCCTCCAGAGGAAATGAATTCTTGCCAACAATGGGTTTTAGACTCTGACCTCAGAACTGTAAGAGAATACATTTGTGTTGTTTTAAGCCACTAAGTTTGTGGTAATTTGTTTCAGCAGCAATGGGAAACTAATGTATCAAGAGAGAAAAAAATAAGCCTTTCTTCCAAGACAGTTGTACAACCACATCCAGGTTGACTTCAGCTATATTTTTGACGTGGGAACTCTAATGTAACTAACCCTCAATTGTATCCCCTTCATCACCTTCCACATAAATCATTTTCAGTGTCGACACACACATCTGACAAAAATCTGTAATAAATTGGAAAGAAGCAATGTTATAGACTACATAAAATGTAATTGAATTAATAAAATCTGGCCACAAACACAACACAACCTAATTGGCAAACAAGTTGTTTGTGGTATAAAAAAATCCTTCAGAACTGTAGGCATTCTAACAATTCATGCTAAATTTTGAATTTCATGATTCTGATGGCAGATAATTCACAAGGAGACTGGGGAAGACTGGATGAAACTGGTGTAGTTCTTTAATTATTCAAGATAGATTGCTAGAAAAATTTAGTCTAACCCTAGTTAAGTCTTACGTTTATGGAAACCATTGAGAGACATTGTAAACCTTTAACTTCATTGTCCAAGAAATCATTTACATTACATTGTTTGGTTCATATTAAAATAGACTCAGCATCATGAAAATATGCTCTATATTTTTTCCACACTCCTGGGATTTTGATATTCAGTCTTTATTAATCCTCAAAATATTGAAATTCCTAAAAATTGGCATTACATTTCTCAAATTATTGATCTCAATATCCATTATACCTCAAATATAACTATCAAAAAAATTTTGAAAACTAGTGTTCAACCTCTATTCAAGAACTCATATTTAAAATATATTTAGTACTCTTATGATACAATTCAGCTACTATACACTATACTAGTATCATGACTCCAGCCACATATTTTTATAGATAACATACATTTTTACTATGCCAAAAATTTAAAGATATTCTAGAAAAATCTGGGGTAATTTTTATCTGTCTTTCTAGCTTTAATTTTGTAATCTTCTTGCTCACCATTAAGAAAATGTATAGGTATCATAAGATTGGGAGACATAGGAGTTCTGGCCAGTCAGAGTGAAGAGAAATAGAATAAACAATCCTAAAATATGTATGGAACCAAAAAAGACCTCACACAGTCAAAGTGATCTTGAGAAAGAAAAACAAAGCTGGAGGCATCACAATTCCTGATTTCAAGCTATAATACAAAGTTATAGTAATCAAAACAGTATGGTATTGGCACAAATACAGAAATATAGATCAATGGAACAGAATAGAGAGCTCAGAAACAAACCCACAAATATGGTCAATTAATTGAAGAAAAGAAGCCAAGATATACAATAAAAAAGGACAGTTTCTTCAGTAAGTGGTGTTGGGAAAACTGGACAGCCACATGCAAAACAATGAAACTAGACCGATATCTTATACTGTACACAAAAATTAACTCAAATGGAGTAAAGACTTAAATGTAAGACCTGAAACCATAACACACTTAGAAGAAAGCATAGGCAATAAATCCTTGACATCGGCCTTGGCAATGATTTTTCATATTTGAAATCAAAAGCATAGGCAATAAAAGCAAAAATAAACAAGTGAGACTGCATCAAACTAAAAGCTTTTTGCACAGCAAAGAAAACTGTCAACAGGCAATCAACTAATGGGAGAAAATATCTGCCAATCATATATCTAGTAAGGCTTTAATATCCAATGTATGTAGAGAACTCATACAACTTAATACCAAAAAGAAAACAATCGTTTAAAACATGCATAGAGACATTTCTCCAAAGAGGACATCAAGATGGCCATGAAGTATATGAAAGGTGCTCAACATAACTAATCACCATGGCAATACAAATCAAACCACAATGAGATATCACCTCACACTTGTTAGAATGGTCATTACCAAAAAAGACTAGAAATAACAACTGTTGGTGGAGATGTGGAGAAAAGAAAACCATTATATGCTGTTGTAGGGAATGTAAATTGGTGTAGCCACTAGTAAAAACAGTATGAAAATTTCTAAAAAAATTAAAAATAGAACCACTATGTGACCCATCAAGTTCATTTCTGGGTATTTATCTGAAGGAAACAAAAACTAACTTGAAAAGATTTATGCAACCCCATATTCACTGCTGTATTATTTGCAATAGCCAAGGCATGGAAACAAGCTATGTGTGTAGCAATGGAAGAATGGATAAAGAAAATGTTTTATACACATATAACTAGATAGATAGATGATAGACACATACATACATACAATGGAATATTTTAGCCATAAAAAAGAATGAAATCTTGCTATTTGCAACAGCACAGATGAACCTCAATGGCATAAGGCGAAGTGAAAAAATCAGAGAAAGATAAGTACTATGTGATTTCACTTATATGTGGAATCTAAAACAAACCAACCAACAAGGAAACTGAACTCATAGATACAAAGAACAGTTTGCCAGAAGCTGAGTATGGGGAGTAGGCGATGGGTTAAGGGAGTCAAAAGGTACAAATCTCAAGTTATAAAATAAGTATGTCCTGAGGATGTAATGCACAGCATGGTGACTATGTTAATAATACTCTATTGTACATTTTAAAGTTGCTAAGAGAGTAGATCTTAAAAGTTTCACCACAAGAAAAAAATATATAACTATATGATGTGATAATGAACAGTAACTAAACTACTATGGTAATCATTTCTCAATACAGTAAATACAAGTGTCAAATCAATATGTTGTACATCTGAAACTAACATAATGTTATATTTCAATTATATCTCAATAAAATTTTTAAATTTGAAAAAATGCTATTTAAAATAACATGAAGAATATGTTGAACAAAAATATTCATAACTATTAGGGAAAGACTGTATAACTTTATCAATTATTCACTAGAAAGCAAAAATAACATATCATTTTGACCAAGAAAATACAGTTTTGACAATTATTCTAACAAGTATGCGAAATTCTTTTTATTGAAAATGTCCTGTTTTGAATTTTTTTATTGTAAAAATTTGGTGGTTTCCAATCTCAGGAGCTTCCAGGACAAAATCTGAAACAAGTCCCCAACCACGGAGGGAAAGGAGGGACCTAAGAAAAAGGCAGACCTTTCCAGAATGGTAGATGACAGGTTTAATAAGCAAGGAGATTCATATACAAAGCTTGTCTTGGGGGGCCTCAAGAGGAGCAGATATCCATACCTGCCCGCCAGAATCTTAAAAGTTTACATAGCGGCCTTCTCTGGGTTCAGGCGCATGCGCCATCCAGATGGTCTCAACAACACATTGCTTGCTCAAGGCTGTGTCTTAGAAAATGACTCCCACTGTGGGAAAGGTGGGCAGAATGTACATTCCAAGGATGGGGGTGGAGGGCGAGGAGCCTTTGATTGCCCGGGTCCAGTTTGCTGTCAATCAGCAGTCACGTCCTCTCAAATCTCCTCCAACAAAAATGGATGTAAAACTAACTTTGTGTTAAGCATCAGTTAACTTATGATAACACACTTCAAGAGCAATTATTTTTTCATTAAAAAATTTTTTTGCTTTATTGAGGTGTAATTGAAAAGTAAAATTGTAAGATATTTAAAATGAACATCATTATATATACATGCATCTAATAAAAGGATTCCTCTCATCTATTTAATTAACACATCTATCACTATGTACAGTGATGAGAACACTTGAGTTCTACTCTGTTAGCAAGTTTCAATTATACAGTAGTCTTATCACTATAGTCACCATGTTGTCCATTAGAACTTCAGACATTATTCTCTTATAGCTGAAAATTTGTACTCTTTTACCAACCTCTTTCTAATTCCCCACCCCCAAGTCCACTAGTCCCTGGCAACCACTTTTCTACTCTCTGTTTCTGAGTGTCACTTGTTTTTTTAGATTCCACACAAAAGTATTATCATGCAGTATTTGTATTTCTGTCTGACTTATCTCACTTATCACAATGCCCCTAAGTTCCATTCATGTTGCAAATGGCAGGATTTCCTTCTTTCTGATAGCTGAATAATATTCCACTGTGTGTAGGATATATGTGTGTGTGTATATGTATGTGTATATATATATACATATACATGTATATATATCACATCTTCTTTATCCATTCATGTGTTGATGGTCACTTAAGTTATTTCCATCTATAGGCTACTGTGAATAATTCTACAATGAACATAGGAGTGAGGATATCTTATTGATATCTTATTATCATTTACTTTGGATATATACCTCAGAATGAGATGGCTCGATTATATGGTAGTGTTGTTTTTACATTTTTTAGGAATCTTCATATTGTTTTCCATAGTAGCTGCACCAATTTACATTCCCACCAACAAAGCACAGGGTTAACTTTTTTCCATATAGCCACCAACACTTGTTATTTCTTGTCTTTTTTGTGATAGCCATTTTAACAGGTGTGAAGTGATATCTCATTGTGGTTTTGATTTGCATTTCCCTGATGATTAGTGATGTTGAACACATTTTGTATGCCTGCTTATTTGTATATCATCTCTGGAAAAACGTCCATTCGGCTTGTCTGCCCATTTTTAAATTGGATTTGTTTGGGTTTTTCGTTACTGAGTTGTGTGAGTTCCTTATGTAGTTTGAATATTAACTCCTTATCAGATACATAATTGGCAAGTATTTTCTCCCATTCGGTAGGTTCCTTTTTCATTTTGTTGAGGTTTCCTTTGCTGTGCAAAAGCTTTTTATTTCGATGTAGTCCTACTTGTTTATTTTTGTTTGTTTTTGGTGTCAAGTTCCCCCCAAAAAAGTCATCGCCTAAACTGATATCAAGAAGCTTACCTTCAATATATTCTTCCAGGAGTTTTAAATTTCAGGACTTACATTCAAGTCTTCAACCCATTTTAAGTTGATTTTTGTGCATGGAGGAAGGTAGAGATACAGCTGCATTCTTTTGTATTTGACAATCCAATTCTCACAACATCATTTATTTGAGAGACTGTCTTTTCCCATTGTACATTCTTGGCTCTCTGGTCAATTAACTTATGACAAAGGAGCACGGAAAATTTAAAAGGACATGACTTTATAGTAAATTAACTTTAAAGTCTGATGGAACATTAAGATATTGAACGTAAATAAAGTGACAAATGTTTGGAAGTTTAAGAATATTAATGTGTGTGTATTATATATATATGTACATATATATGTAGTGTCGTACAAATTATATTATTTATTTTTAAATAGTACCTATAAATATATTGATACATCTGAAGAAAAAAATCTGGAAGTTTGATACTATATTTACACAGATATGATTTTACATATTTTTCCTTTTATTGTCTAAATAAAATTTTTCAAATTTAATGTTATTCTTAAAACAAACCAATAAATGAGAAATGTGATTTCTTTATGATTCTCCCACAATGGTATGTCTCATTTTATACTATGTGACAGTAAAAAGGAGGTAAATTTGTGTTTTGTAACCAGATTCTTTTTGTTGTCGTACTGGCCTTTATCTGCTGCTGCATCCTCCTAATTTTGAAGGACATTGTCTCCAAAGAAGCCATAATTAGGCTATTTTTTTAATCTCAATTTTATTACTCAGAAGATTCATTAGTGGCTTTGTTCTAGAGTCTCCAGAGATACTTTATTTATTCACTTAGTTGCATTTTTATTAAAAAAAGCAAATTGTCAAGCTAGAAATAGTAAATGCACTCATAGCCCTGAGTGATCATATAGCAACTTTCCTAAAACTGGAGAAGACTCTTGACAGTCCACAATTCTCATATTATATTATTAGTATTTGATTTTTTTTGAAGAGGCTTATAATACTACAGCAAGGAATTCCTGTTATTGGTTGAAGATGGTTACTTTCGAGAGGTCTATGCATCTTAGAATTGTTGCGAATATGACAGTGGATGCATAGGCGAAGGTGACCAGAAGTTCATATGAAAATCTATATCCCATCTACCATTTTCAATTTAGGAATTTTTTTTTATAAGTTTTAAGAGTTCATGTTTTTTAACAACCAACAGAAACTATGATTGACAGTATAACAGTAAGTGAGATAAAATTTGTTATTTTAATTATATTTGCTTTTGTGTAATTTGTGTTTTATTATGCTCTGGAAAATATATTTTATCTATTTTTAAGTTGGAAATGTAAATGACAATTTCTATATTTGGTAAAGCACACATAGCATCACTGTTTTAGAATGCAGTTCTTTGCATATATAAATGCCATTTTCTGGGAGATTTTTGTGCACAAAACTATATTGGCATTTAAAAGAAATAAAATTGGATAGCTATCCAGAAATATATTATATTTCATCAACCTCACATTAAACAATAAAATATATATTCACATAATTGTGTAAGCATACTTACTAATCTCCCAAAAGAATGACACATTGACCAAAGTTGCATCACCTCATTAGAGATCCCTGTCCTCATTTCGAACATATCTTTTGAAAGCAGAATCAACAAAAACCAGTTAGTCACATTTCACTATGATCCATTTTTCAAATCTGGTTTTATTATATTCTGTGATACCTTAGGAAAAAAAAACATGTTTTTACAGCATGGAATAATAGCCCAATGTGACATGGCTGAGTAAATTTCCTCTGTGATATGATACATGTATTGCCTGAGATATTAGGAAGGATTGTAGGAAGGTGGGAAATGGGCAGAAGAAATCTTTCTCTACATCTTAATTTGGTCTAATATAGTCATTAAATGTATTTCCAATTGTTTCAGCGTGTTCTGTCAGGCAAATCATGAGCCTACTTTAGTTCTTCTTCTTATGTTGGGTACTGTAACCCCGAGGCCATAACTGTATTGTCTACTTAGATAATCAGAGCTGACCTAGTAGAATAACACATTACATATAAAAGTGAGTCTACATACAAATAAATTAGGGTCTCCAGAGGAAACTTCATAATTCACCATTTTAGGAAAATCTCAAACTTAGCGATGCTAATTTTAAAATAAAAATATTTGAGTCCCTACTAATGTAATCAACTGTCTATACCTTAAAACAATCTGGGGAAGAGCTATTACTCATAATCAAAAAAGTCCATGCCCTCTGGATTTAATGTCTTATAGACAGATGCTCTCAGTGACAAAATTGTATCAACAGAATTTTACTGGAAGACAGAGCAAAGGAGGGCAGTTTCTCTTTTATCTGTTATGAGGGTAATAAATGAAAGCAGAAAAATTGATCCTATTTGAAAGCAAAAGAAAAAAATTGAACAACAGATTTTAACATAGAAAATTTAATTCAACAAAGTTGATATCCAAGTGTTTTTAATTAGGTCCAAATAGAAAGAAAAATAGCTTTGTGTTTGGAAAACATATATAGATAAATTTATTTAGAAACATTTTTAAATGATTTATTTATTTAATTTATTGAGGCGACATTGGTTAGTAAAATGATATATGTTTCAAGTTTATAATTCAATAATACATCATTTATATCTTGCATTGTGAGTTTATTGGACAGTTGACAACATATCTGGAACTGTGTTAGTTGTATGGTGAAAAAAGACACATTTCACGATCCCCACAAATTGATATTCTTTCATAAGTGATAAAATAGTAGCAAACTTGTTTTCTACAGGAACACAGTGGCAAGGATTAGAGATACCATAATCATCAGACTTGCAGGAAACTTTCCAGAGGACTTAAAAGTAAAGTTGAAAACCAATGGAAGAATAGAAGTTACTCAGGAGAGTTGAAGACAGAGAACAGATGTTCCATGAGAAATCTTTACTAAAATACCTATCACATGGAATGTACTCAATAAATGTATTACATTATGTTTATTGAAAGGAACAGATTAAGAGGAGGAGGAGGAAGAATGATAGAGAAGATTATGAGTTTTATTTGTGACATAGTGTGCTTGATGTCCATGTGAAATGTTCAAATAGATATGTCAGGTTGCATCAGAGAATCAGAAAGGACTATTACAAAAATAGTATTTCAAAACATAGAAATTGACAAAAATACAGAGGAAATAGTATAGTGAAAAGTCGAGATATGAAGAAAACCCTGAGACAGATAAAAAGGTCAGAGAAATATTATCTGTAATATCTTTGAAGCTTTTTATCATCACTTCATAAAAGCATAAATGTATACTATACATAAGTATAAGTATAAGTATATTGTGCATTAAGACAGTACATATTCTGTACCCCCATGAATTGTAAGTAACTATTCAGGGACAGAGAAACCTTCAAAGGAGGCCTTGTCAGAAGGGGAGCTGAAAAGTTTGTGTGTGTATGTGTGTGTGTGCGCACACACACACACACTCGATAGAATTTCGAGGTGTTCAGGGGAGAAAACATTTGTATGAAATAAACAAATATTGAAAACAAAAGTCTTTAATCATAGAGCTGGAACAGAGACTTCAAGTTACTACACAATGTGCATAGAAAACTCAAGTTGTCCAACATATATTAACACTTTAAGAAGGAACAATGTTCAAGCAAATATAGCAAACAGAATTCTTGAAAGTCAAGACATTTTGCGTCTATGAAAAGACAGATCCAAAGAAGTCAAAAGTAGTCCTTTACGGATTGTAAATATTATTTAAAACTTGAATGTGATTGATTTCATACTTTTAAAAATAATCTATAATAAAATGTTTCAATGTTACATGCAGATTTAATAGAAATCAGGAGGCAGCCATGAGAAATGGCACGGTAACAACATTCATTCTGCTGGGACTGACAGATGAGCCTCAGCTGCAAGTGCTGATTTTTATCTTTCTCTTTCTCACCTACATGCTGAGCATAACTGGGAACCTGACTATCATCTCCCTCATTTTACTGGATTCTCACCTTAAAACAGCCATGTACTATTTCCTACAAAATTTCTCCTTCTTGGAGATCTCATTCACATCTGCTTGTATTCCCAGATACTTGTATAACATTGCAACAGGTGACAAGGTCATTAACTACAATGCCTGTGCCAGCCAAGTATTTTTTACTGACCTCTTTGGTGTAACTGAATTTTTTCTCCTAGCCGCCATGTCCTATGACCGCTATGTGGCCATCTGCAAACCCTTACATTATGTGACCATCATGAGCAGCACAGTCTGCAGAAGACTTGTCTTTTGTTGTTGGGTAGCTGGTCTATTTATTATAATCCCTCCACTGAGCCTAGGCCTGAATCTGGAATTTTGTGATTCTAATGCCATTGATCATTTTATCTGTGATGCATCTCCCCTCCTGAAAATCTCTTGTTCAAATACTTGGTTCATGGAACAGACTGTTATAATCTGTGCTGTGGTGACCCTCCTTATGACACTTCTGTGTGTAGTACTGTCCTACGTTTATATCATCAAGACAATTTTAGGATTCCCTTCTGCCAAGCAAAAGAAAAAAGCCTTTTCTACCTGTTCTTCCCACATGATTGTGGTTTCAATCACCTATGGCAGCTGCATCTTCATCTATATCAAACCTTCAGCGAAGGAATCAGTGGTTATTAACAAGGGTGTGACAGTGCTCACTACTTCTATTGCTCCAGTGCTGAATCCTTTTATCTACACACTGAGGAACAAGCAAGTCAAACAAGCCTTCAATAACTCAATAAAAAAAATCGTGATATTTTCCAAGAAGTAAGAGAATGTGGAACTAAATGAACACATATAACGAACTCACCAAATTCCATCATCATCTTAGATTATTCAAAACAGTCTTATTTATCCTGCTCTAGAGACATCTTCCTCACAAACTTCTTTAAGTTCCTTCCATAAACAGGCATGTTAATAGCTTTTTAAATTTAAATCCTGGCTTCACCTCTAAATTAAGAATACAAAAAAAACACCAAAAAAAAAACCCCCAAAATAAAACAGAAGTATATTTGCAAATGAGAAATATTAAAAAAGAAATACATAGGTTAATAAATGTTTGCATTACCAGAAAAAGAATCAGTAATGTTTGCCATTGTTTCATTCAATCCAAAGCTTTCAAATGATTTATTTATTGAGTCACTTAAGAAATATATATTGGGTGCTTTTTTGGGTGCAGGTACTGTTTTAAACACCAAAAATAGAGGAGAGAACGAACTAGTAAAAACTTACTCTTATGTAACCTTAGTAGTAAACAGAACTGATTCTATGTAAAAGAAAGAAAAAATGGTTAACTTGCACTTATATATTTTTTTCATAAAAAGAAATTACAAACCTCATAATTATGGAAAAACATCTAAAATATTAAAACTTAGAAATTATATCTGTCAAGTTAATAATAAAAACTTTTTAAAATTTAACTTTATTATTTTTTTTTAGAGGTCTTTTATTTTATTTTTTAAAATCTCTCGTGCCATGAATTCATAGGGAATGGGCTCCAGCAGCTCAGGTTCCTTTCCATTCGTTCTCACAAAGTGTGCTTTTCTGGGTGGAGCAGGCTAGCGCTTCAGCTGAACCCAGGTACGTTTCTCTTTGGCTTCCTTCCTTTTTTGATCATTTTCCTCACATGTTTCAGAAAGCTATCTCGGCTCTTAGAGTGCTTAATATGCTCAGTATGTACATTAATTCTCTTGGCAAGAATCTTGCCCTTAACTTGTTTATTTACAACAATGCCAACAGCATGCTGGATAACATTGTAAACTCTTTCAGTTTTGTCAGGGTAACATTTGTGGGGCATTCCTTTTTGAACAGTGCCCAGTCTCTTGATGTTTACAATATCACCTTTCTTGTAGATTCACATATATGTGGCCAAAGGAACAACTCCATGCTTTCTAAAAGGCCTAGAGAACATATAGCGGGTGCCACTCCTCTATCCCTTTGTGTTGGTCATTTTGGCAAATTACTGGAAGATGGTGACTCTGGCCAAAAAGAAAGCTTTAACTTCATTTAAAAAAAATTTTATTATGGTGACATTGGTTAACGAAATCCAGTAAGTTTCAGGTGTACAATTCAACAGTAAGGCATACACACACACACACACACACACACACATACACACACTGCATTATGTGTTCACTTCCATAATTAGATTTCTTTCTGTCACCACATATATGACCCCTTTTATTCCATCTGACTGCCTTCTCCTCCCTCCCTCCCTCTCCTCTGGTAATCACTAGTCTATTGTCCATGTCCATGAGTCTCTGCTTGTTTGTCCTGTTTGTTTATTGCTTTTAGGTATATCCCACATATAAGTGATATCACATGATTTTCAACTTTTTCTGTCCGGCTTATTTTGCTAAGCATGATTATCTCAAGGTCCATCCATCTTGTTGAAAATGGCAGTATTTCATCTCTTTTTATGGCTGAGTAATATTCCATTGTATATATACATCACAGCTTCTTTAGCCAATTGTCTGTTGTAGGTCACTTCACTTCAGTTGCTTCCATGTCCTGGCCACCGTGAATAATGCTGCTATGAACATCAGTGTGCAGATATATTTTCGGATATGGATTTTCAAGTCTTTGGGGGTAAATACCTAGTAGAGGAATTGCTGGATCATATGGTAGATCGA
The DNA here is from genome assembly GCF_902729225.1 of Pteropus medius. Lineage (NCBI taxonomy): Eukaryota > Metazoa > Chordata > Mammalia > Chiroptera > Pteropodidae > Pteropus > Pteropus medius. Next base: position 31,545 of record NW_024354704.1, read on the forward strand.
TTCTTAGTTTTTTGAGGAACCTCCATACTGTTTTCATAGTGGCTGCACCAATTTGCAGTGTATGAGGATTCCTTTTTCTCCACATCTTCTCCAATATTTGTTATTGTTTTTTTTATCAACTTGTTTATGTTTGTTATCAACTTGTCCTGTTGATAATAGCTATTCTAACAGGCATGAGATGGCATCTCATTGTGGCTTTGATTTGCATTTCCCTAATAGCTGACGATGTTGAGCATCTTTTCATGTGTTTGTTAGCCTTTCTATATCTTCTTGGAAAAACTTTTAAATATTATAAGCTTTTCTCAGAACAATACATGAAGTTATGCTAAACAAAATAAGTCAGACAGGAAAAGTTGAGAAACATTATTTCACTCATATGTGGAATATAAAACTGAAAGCAACAAATGAACAAGACAAACAAACAGAGACTCAAGGACACTGACAACAGTTTAGTGGTTACCAGAGGAAAGGGGAGGAAGGGAGGAGGTAGATAAAGGTAAAGGGGGACAAAAGTATGGTGACAAGAGATTTGACTTTGGGTGGTGAACACATATGACTTTTTTGAATTGTATACTTGAAACCTATGTAATTTTATTAACCAATGTCATCTCAATAAATTAATAAAATTAAAAAAAATACATGAAGTTAAAGGGAAAATGGTGAAAATAGGTAATGACTATTTTGAGGAATTTAAATATTTTGGTATTGCAAAAACTGCCAGTTGTAGACAAATATATTGAAATTCCAATGCAGAATGTCACTAAAATAAGAAAACTAAAGCCAAAAACTGAAGTGAGAGAAATCCAGTAAATAAAGCAGTTAGATACAGGATCTTTGAAACAGAAAATTTTCTAATAGGATTATGAAAAGCTGTAATAAAAGCATTATCTCTCTTATGATATAAAAAGTTACACATTGCAAGAGCATTTCTTCCAAAAAAAGAAGCTCGTACAGTTCATCACCTGTAATCATTTCCCTCATTTCACTATAGTTCAGGCTCCAGAAACCTGAACTTACATTTTCCCTCTACTTTCATGACTAGTCGTTTTCATATGTTGTTTCTTTGTCAGAAATATTTTCCTCATTCTTTGTTGACTCACACTTTTTTCCTTAATTAATTAATTAATTTACTTATTAAAAAAATTTTTTTTAGGTGAGGCAACCCTTGGTTAACATCACAGATTGCAAGGACCTTGTCAGCTTACAATCTCTTATATTTTATTTTTTACGCCTACAGCACCTGGTCTTCCTAGGTGGTCTCTCATCCAAGTACTAACCAGGCCTGACCCTGCTTAACTTCCGAGATCAGATGGGATCAAGCTTGTTCAAGGTGGCATGGCCATAGACAATTTTTTTTACATTTAAAAGTCATTCAGGTTATTAAAAAATTAAACATAAAACTACCATATGATCCAGCGATCCTACTTCTGGGTATTCATTCAAAAGAATTAAAATCAGATTGTCAAGACAGATATCTGCATTCTTATGTCCACAATAATTAAGATGTGGAAACAATCTAAATGTCTATCAACTGATGGATGGGTAAAGAAAACGTAGTATAGGCATACAGTGGAATACTATCTATCCTTTATAAAGAGAAAATTTTACAACATGAAAAAATGTGGCTAGACCATAAAGACTTTATGCAATAAAATGAAATAAGCCAGACACAAAAGGACAAGTACTTCATGATTCCACTTACATGATGTATCTAAAATAGTCAAATTCATAAAATCAACCACTAGAATGGTGGTTACTAGGAGCCAGGGGATGGAAAATTGTTAGTAAACAGGCATAAGGTTTCAGTTAAGATGAATAAGCTCCCGAGATCTGCTTTACAATACTCTACCTTTGGTCAAAAATAATGGACATTCTTAAGAGGAAAGATCTCATGTAAGGGTAAAATTTTTTAAGAGGAAAGATATGTTAAGTGTGCTTACCACAATAAATATTTTTTGAAAAACCACACACACACACACACACACACACACACACATAGTTTACAGATTAAAAAAAAAGAAACAAGCCCATGTAAATATGATTTTAAGTGAGTACCAATATCTAGCTTGATGCTAGTTAATATTCCTTCATTTGATTACCAAATGATCATTTAGCAATATTCATTATTACTAAAAAGAACTATTCCTTTGAGGTTTCACATTCTTATAACATCCTTGGTCCATATCTTGCTTCACCCTTGAAGAACGATGAAAAGATCAGTAGACTATATAATGTGTATTTGGTGAAAAACAGAATAAGCTCAGAAAACAATACATTAGTCATACTACAACATTAATATTGTTATCTTATCACAAACAATAAAGATCCTTCAGTGCAGAAAAAAAAATCACTCCTACTGGCAATAAAGATCTTTCAGTCCGGAAAAAAAATCAAATCCCACACACTGTCCAAACAGAAAAGAATTACCATGGAGTACATCCTATACTTCCTCAATCAAAATATGTTTCACAGCATTTTCTTTTTTTTCTCTCTATATCCTTTAGTGGATTGTCAATATTGAAGTCAGACACTTTGCTAATAGTGTTCTCTTGGGTATAAAAACTGTCCTGCCGTATTATGTTGAAAGCATGCCTTTCCTACAAAAAGAATTTCAAAAGTAGTTGAATCATTATTTGTAATATAAAATAAAGCATTTGACAAAATCCAACATCCACATATAGTAAAACTCTCAATAAAGAGGGTATACAGGGAGCATACCTCAACATAATAAAGGCCATATATGACAAACTATACCCAACAAATACTCAGAGAACATCATACTTAATGTTGAAATGTTCTTAGTTTACCTCTAAGATCAGGACTAAGACAAGGATATTTGATATCATCACTTCTACTCAGCATTGTACTGAGTGCCTAGCAAGAAAAATAAATCAGAAAAATAAATGAAAGATATAGGAATTTAAAAGGAATGCATAGTGGCGAACATACAATGCAATATACACATGATGTATTATTGAATAGTACACTTGAAACCTATATAATTTTATTAAGCAATATCAGCTTAATAAATTTAATTTTAAAAAGTTGAAAAATAATAATAAAAGGAATACATAAAACTGAATTTAGAGATGAAGTTATTTTTATGTAGAAAATCTCAAATAATCTAAGAAAAAACTTGAGAATTTGTTAGGCAACTCGAAGCTCATAGATCAAAGCCAATATACAAAAATCAATTTTGCTTCTATATACTAGCAAAGAAAAACAAGAAGAAAAATATTTTAAATAATTTGCTTTACAGTAGCACCCCAAAACAGTGAATACTTGAAAGTAAATGTATTGAGTCATATACAATAACTCTCTCCACAGACATATGCACACCAAAGAAAAATCCATAAAATAGCTAAATCAATTTAAAATTAACTAAAAAAATGGGGATACCACATGAATGGAATAGAAGTATCAATACTCTAAAAAATGTAAACTGTTCCCAAATTGACCCATTTGATTTAAAGCAAAAGCCATAAATATCCTAGCAAATCATTTTTGTATAGATCGACAATCTGATTCTAAATAAAAATGCAGAGGACGAAGACTAAAAAATCACTTCTGAATAAGAACAAAATTATAATGACAATAGTGTGGAGAAATAGACCACTAGGACAGAGCAGGAAATGCAAAACCAGATCCATGTGAATGTGCCCTGGCCTCCATTTCTGCAAGCCTGTCCATCTCTCTGTCTCTGCTTCCTCTCCTTTCTTACCACAGCGCCTATTTCCCTCTGCCCCGTAGATAAATGTGGTTTTGCTACTGTTGAGGGCCTGCCTTCCTCTCTCAATAACTGACCCACATTTATAAAAGATCCAAAGGCATTTCCACAGTGAATGTGACTGCTGTGATACTATGAGAGTGGAATTTTTAATATTTATCGTGGATAGGGAGAGGAACTACTAGGCAGCACAGGCAGGTATGTGTAAGCACTGATTCTCTGGTTCCAGTTCAGACTTCTTGGTTCCCAGCTACTGGGCTTTATGAAAAGCTGGCAATGCTGTGTATTGTGAAAGGGTGGAGATGATCTCTGGACTAATGTAACGTGGAGGATACTGAGCAAAATACACCAGATCCTGCATTCCTGATAAACAGAGTGACACCTTTGGGTTTAGCAAGGGCCCTGTATATGTGAAGTAGGAAATAGCAGTGATTATTTTCATATAAATATGTGCATATGAATCAGTACTACCTTAACAGGACCAGTGGATGAACTCTATGATCAATAGAGTGAAACAAATAAACTGATTCTCCTACTAGTTTAATAAAGAATTTTAAAAACTAATAATCAGATTTCTGGGGAAGACTGGCTTGAGCAGATCATATGAATGTGTTCTCTAACAGAAATTATTGGATGACTTCTAGCATTTTGACAATGTAAAGAGAACATAAAATTGTTGTTTTTACGATCTGATTTTTTTTTTCTGCAACTAATGCTATTATGGTTGTAATTCTTTTCTCTGTGGACATTGTCCCACAGGGGCTGGCTAATTTTCTTCTTTCTTTCTTTCTTTCTTTCTTTCTTTCTTTCTTTCTTTCTTTCTTTCTTTCTTTCTTTCTTTCTTTCTTTCTTTCTTTCTTTCTTTCTTTCTTTCTTTCTTTCTTTCTTTCT
>NW_024354704.1:36665-191078 GCF_902729225.1 Pteropus medius
TCCTTCTCTCTCTCTTTCTTTCTTTCTTTTTTGCCAAAGTTAATTTCACTGTAGATTCATTAGTGGTTTGAATAGGGACACAAGGACATTTTTGTTTGTTTTCTTGGTTGTCCTCTGTGCATTTAAGCAGATAAAACAACAAAGCACATTCTGTTTCTGTTAATGAAAATTTATATAACAACTGTTTTCTTTGCACAGAGAGATCAGGCCACTTTCACTTCCACAGCTAGGGAGTGCTGCCAGCATTTATTTCTCATTCATTGTCCATTCTTTCAGCCACGGTATTGAGGGAAATATTATTTAATAGTTTAATGAGAGAAAGCAACTCCCATAAGATTACATTTTAGATTTGGAGATGACAAAAGCAGAAGGTGCTATTCTCTATGCCACTGCATAGTACCTTGCATTTGCAGGCACTCTTATCTAGAAGAGCTTGTGGGGTTTAACAGTAGGCCAAAGTTAACACAAAGTTATAGCCACTAGCATGCTGTGATCTCAGATGCAAAAAGAAACTTGGGGTTACATTTCCTAAAAAGTGATGAAGAACCATCAGAAAGTAAATATGAAATATTTGTCATTCATGGGCCTAAAGGTTTGGGAACTGGAACTGTGGAAGTTGTATAAAAGCTGTCATCCCTGGGGAAAGGCAGTGAGTTCACATCTTTCTGCTAGAAAATCTGAGTCTATGATGTACCTTCATGTTCAGAGAAAATTTGAAAAAAGTAACCTGTGAGTTGCCACTTTGTTCTTTATAACATGATTATGAATCTGAACATGATCTTGAGTAGTGTTCCTGGAAGAGATCAGAATGAAAGATTACACCAGTTATGTACTCACCTGGAGAGTGAAGTCACTGCCATGGTATAATGAGGGGGGCAAAAATGATATCAAAATGTATATCTCCCTCTTTCATATACTCTTAAAACATGAAGTTTAGAAATAACTTCAAAGGGGAAGCATCCATTTCAAACACTCTGCTAAATGCTTAATTATCTCTACATTGGACTTTTCCAGTCCATCCCTTGGACTGACTCAGTCATAAAAGAATACATAATAATTATAGTGATGTTAATTAGGTTAGACCACATTCTAGGACTTAGAGCATCTGATGTTAATTATTCTTTTACTGGTGCATTCAGTCAAATAACACCTAAAAATGTGAAATACGTACATGTTTATCATTCATTTAAAATATTATAAGGTCAGCAAAATACAGCATGATGAATTTTACTGAAATGACCACTTAAAATAAAATGATGCTCCTACCTTACTTATAAGAAAAACACCAATGAAACAATTATCAGTTAGGATTATTTTGTCAGTCAAAAATATGAAAAATCATTCTCCAGATAATAACTCCTAAATCTCCAAGGCTTTGGGAATCAGAGATTCTCACTTATAAATGGTAGGATTCAAAGACAGGACACATTTTATAAAAAACTAGTTTATTGATAAGTATAGGAAGTCCTTTATTCAATATTTCTTGTTTAACTAGTTCTTAATGTGAGATTAAGATGGTGAAGACAAAAAGATTTACATACAAAAGTGCCTACTAAGAGATTATTATATAATAAATGAAAGCAACCTTGATGTTCAGTATTAGCAGTATTAACTTTATAATTTTCTTCCTTACATGATGGGATATGATGAGCAACTAAAATTGTGTTTCTGAACACTGTTTAATGACATGAGAAAAATACACTGTAAGTGCTTTAGAAACTGCTGAATGGATGAAGTGAGGTTAAGTGAGGAAAATGTCAAATGATATTTACAAGATAATATTAATTTTATAAAATATAAATAACAGTATTACATAATTACATAGGTACAAACAGGTTATAAATAAATACAATAAGATATTAATAAGGATGGGTGTAATGTGACTAAAAGATTTTCCTTTCTTATACTTTTCCATTGGTTCTAAATGAATGTGATCAATGAATATGTACACATTTTACTATGAAGGATTAAAGAAATCTAGATATCTTTAAAGATAAGAATAATAAATATTTTTATCTCTATGATTTAAAGTTATCCCTGATAGCAGGAAGTGAAGTAGTCATGGCCTAAAACTTCAGTTACATGTAATTTCTTTGTACTAATGATTTTACTTTTAAAGTAATCCTTCAAACAATGATTCCACTATAGTCAGAAATTATATTCTGTAATATTTTAATTCTTTGAAAATTAATGAGCCTTTCATTATCGCCTTACATATGGACTCTTTTAGTAAATGTTACATTTACACTTGCAAAGAATGTATAATCAGCAATATGGGGATTTGTGTTTGAGTGTATCCATAATGTCAAGTTTTTCAGATCATCTCCATTCTTATTTTTGGTTTGCTCCTCTTGTCATAACTGAGAAAATTGTGTTAAAATTTTTAAGAGTGTTTATTTTTTCTTTTAGTTCTGTTAAGTTTTGCTTTATATGCTTTGAATCTATATTATAAAATCCCTTCTCTTTCTTCTTCTCTCTCTTTTTTTTCTCCCTTTCTCTAATACTTAAGGTGAAAGAAAAAATTACCATTTACAACCCACATCTCAAGAAATTACTAGAGCGTATACTACAAGATTTAATAGAAAATAATATGGAGAAATAAAAGCAAAGGTGATCAACCAAACAATTGTTTATTGTGTAAAAGAAATCTAAACATCTTGATGTAAAAATTATGTAGAATAGCATTGATAAGTAAGTGTATTGTGAAAGAGAAATATATCTTTACATTAATTAGGATAAAGAGAGTAAAGGAGGGTCAAATAAAAGGTGACAGAAAGAGACTAGAACTCAGGTGGTGAGTACACAATAGAGTATACAGGTGTTGTATTATAAAATTGTATACCTGAAATTCATATACTGTTAGTACCTTATAAATTTAAATTTTAAAAAGGTATACTATCTTTACATGAATTCATATATGACCAACATTAAGAAGTACTGAAAAGGGAGATGGAAATAGTATTTTTATTTTTTAAGTATTCATAAATATTTATGCATTTCTTTAAAATATTAAAAAATATTACTTGCATTGAGTTTTCTAAGTTTTTTAAATTTTTTATCTTTCTAAATGGTTGAGAAAAAGGAGCAGGTGGGTAGAATTGTAATGTTTCAGCTTCCATAGATGGGAAACAGGAAAAACAGGAAAGGTGGACTACTTCTTGACCATCTGATTTTCTACTATTTTCTTTTAACCTGTGCTTGTTGATATTATTGCACATTAGTATCTCTAAGGACACTGCACCCACTGCTGCATCTTTAAGGATTTTTGCCTACATTCATTAGAAAGGAGACTCATTAGTGACATTTGAACCTGAATCACCAAGGACCCAGATGTTTATTATTTAGTTCGAGGTTTAGCAAATAAATCAGATATAAATCTTACTGGTGTAAAAGCCTCTTGTCCTATCCAGAGAAGGCATCATATCAATTATTTCAAAACAAGAGGAGAAAATAGTTTAACAATATTTTACTTTCTGCTAAGAGGGAGCTAGAAAATACTTCCTAAGCATGAAGCTCTTTGTTTGAAAATCTTCTCAAGGGTGTTGAAGATGAAAAAACTCAGAGTCCTAGGCCCTCCCAGATAACCAGTCAGGGTAAGTGGAGTCATAAGCTGAGAGCAAAGTAAATTCCACACAAACATTTTCTAAGAGATCCTTCTTCTCAAATGCACCCATAGGATTCTGGTTGTTAAAGGATCAGCTGAAGCTATTATTAACTCTCAGAAGAGTAAGTACAGTAGTAATTTCATCTACTTCATCCTGGGTAAATCTATAGGTTGATTTTCTTTGAGAAGCTGATTACATGTGATTTACCAAAATCAGATGTAATTAATATTTGAATTATTGTATAAAGATCCACAAGTTTTTCTGAGTTGTAATTTTGAATGCTGCTTTTTACAGTTTACATAAAGATTATGTGAATTTATATGCAATGAGAAGTTATCTCTGCCATACCCTCATTTTCCTCTCTAAAGAGAAAAAAAAGTGTATCTACATTAATATTACCTGGTATGACAATTTATATCATAATGTTGACAAAATTAGTTATCCTTATACTTTTTAAAATATAAAAATCTTTGAAAGATGTAAACTATTTTCTTAAATGTTGCCTTTTGAAAACTAGCACTAATGAATGGAATAAGTTAAGATAATTTTGGCATAAGTGCTACCACCTTGAGGGGCCAGAAAAGAGCATGTTACCATGTAAAGCTCTAGGAGCCACTGGATTGAGTAGTAATGGATTAAGGAAGTAAGGAAGGCCAAACAGAGTATCCTTCCCTTAAGTTAAAATGATCTATTGGAGATATTTGTTTGTGCCCACAGTTCTTAGGAATGTTAGTGTCTTCAAAAAATCACTGTCATCTCTCTTTTCCAATGATGTGACAGTAAATGTTGAGGTTTAACTATAGTAACTAATCATACAATAAGAGATGATCGTACTCTAATCTCTAAAGGAACTGACCGTTTTAAAGGAACAAATGACAACCAATCATGCACCAAGTTAAGTGAGTTTTGCTACAGAATTGAAAAGCAAATTGCTTTCTATTTATTTACACAATAGACTCAAATCCTGGAATGCCTTCTTAGGGTTTTTAATTAAAAAAAAGCAGCAAAATAGGCAATAAACGAATCAGTCAATCAACCAATCAATCAATCAACCAATCAGTCAATTAAATGTGCACTAAAGAAACAAAAATGGTAAGTGTTTTGAGGAAAAGTCTTTATCTGCATAGGACAAAGATGAAAGCCTTAAATGTAGACTGAACAGATAAGTATTTCACTGAGTAAAGTGTGAGCTGGGATTCAATGGCACCAAAACTTACAGTAAATAAAATTGTCAATAATCTTAGAAAAAGGCATATGATTCATTGCAGTCATTTCAGTGTGGATGAAGTCACACTGTCACACAGTGAGTTGAAAAAAAGTGTGATAGAAATTTTATAAATCATACCTGGGTGAGTGTATACAAAAGTTCTAAAGTACTATCTTTGTTTTCCTTAAGATTTTGTTTTCTGGAATTATTATAAAATCATGCAATAATGTTTATAAAAAGATGCTTTTTGTAGACATTGCAACAAACATAGAAAACAGATATATAAATGTGTGCTGGAAACTGATTTAAAATTTGTGGTACATTCACAAAGCTATTTCAATATAGGTGAAATTTTGAAATAACAACTTACAAAAATAAAGAGGGATTTAGAAACTGGAGTTACACAAATACAGTGGATTGCAATTAAGTGGAATTAAAATACATGCATTTATCTTATAGATGTAAAATATTTGTATATTTTAAGATGAATATCAAGTGAAAAAATTATATATTTAAGTATGCAAGTTCCTTTAATCTAGTTTAAATATCTTACTGATAGATTTCCTCAAGAAAGCAAAAATTGACCACAAAGAAAGATACAACTATTTATTTGCTTGACAGCTAAAGCAAGAAAGAGATGCCAGTTAACATACTGGCCAGTATGAAAAGTAATAATATAAGCAAGGAGGTGATTGTTGGATGGTATGCATGACTTTATTCACTAGCAAAACTTTTGTTTCAAATACAAAAAAAAAAAAAATCCACAACGTTAAATATGAGTACATAGAAAATTTAAGTAAGTAAAATCAATGACAAAGCAATTTCAAGATGAAACCCAGTAGGACAAAAGATAAGTTTAAATGTGTAGGACAAAGAGTAAGAAATATATGTATTTACATAACAATATATCTTACCATTGACAATAAGTCTAAGAATGTTAGTTTTGTAACTATCCCAATAAAAAAGACAACAGTCTTTGATTGCAAAAACTCACTTTCACATAGGAAGTGCTAAAATGGAAGTAACAATTATTTGCTATGGGAGCACAAATGAGGACCAGTTAACATAGACAAGAGTTTCACAAGACTTTCCAGTAGAAGTGCTGCCAAAAGTGAAATTGGCAAATGTTAATTTTATCTGATAGTTTGGGAGACTGGGAAGTAAAGACGGAATGTGGGAGAAGAAGAGGATTATTTTTTCAGACAGATGATCAATGTGCAGTGCTTACTACAAGAACTATCACACAGCAAATTATCTACAAACAGATTTCACTCTTATTATTATAAGGAACATGGAATAGAAAGGTAGACATAGGTGTAACACAGAGCATAAGCCTCACTTGGAATTTTGTGGTTTTGAGTTCGCATCACATGAAGCATCTGTAAGAATCCAGAAAATAACAGCCGCAACATATGAAATACATACATACAAAGGAATCAGTAGAATCCTTTATTATAAATGTACTATCTTTTCTAATTGTTTTAGCTATATAAAGTAGATACTATCATTATCTCCTGATTTTACCGATAAAGGAACTGAAGGCCTGATAGGATGGGAAACTTGTCAAAGGTCATACAGACATAGGCAGAAATGCAATTAGTGAACAATAGATATCTCGCTACTAAAGGTCTGCTCTTGATCCATGCTGCTGCCACTAAGGCTAAGACTAAGGGAGACAACAAAGACATGTGCATGGAGAATATATTTAGTATTTTAAATTTGACTTTGAACTTAGTAATACTGATGGAAAGGTTTTAGAGCTTCCATATTTATAACTAAACAGAATGAAAGCATAAAAGATATGTTTTCTTTTACCCCAGCTGTACATCCTCGGGGCACACATTTCTTCACATGTAACAACTAAACTGTGCATTAAAATACTCTCTGGGAATAAATTCAGAAACATGGCAGAGTGAGAGAAGTTCCCAGATCTCTCTTCTTGAAACAACAATAAGCTGATCATCTAAAACTCAACAAAAAACACCCAAACTGCACATCAGCATGTCTGAGCGTGCGATCTGTGCATAAGAGCTATCACAGGTCAGAACCCTGGGTGTCAGGCAGTGGACTTGGAGAAATAAAGAAACTGCCTCTTGCAACCTCCGGAGCTCCCTGTAGGAGGACGGGGAGAGGAGAGTTCCCTGAACAGCCCTGCCTAGGATAGCTGTGAGTTCCACATCAGGGCCCAGTCATCAGGGGAGAAAGCAGAGAAATGGGATGGCAGAAAATAGTTGATTTTTACCGTCCGCAGTTGGAAAACTGAGGCTGAGCCGCAGCCTCCATTATCCAACCCAGATGGCCCCTCCATCCAAACTCTCCAAGACAGATCACTGCGGAGCCCCAGGGAAATCTGAGCAAACACAATGGAAACTGTTGCTAACACTGACAGGGACTGAAACTGAGGGTAGCGAGCCTGATTAAATATCTATCAGAAAATAAAAAGACATTTTTAAAGCTATATATAAAGCAGAGATCCAAGAAGCTTAGATGCCACCTACTGGAAACCAACAGAAAAGCACCTCCTTTGCAGCAGGCAAAAGAGAGATCTTTATATAATAAATCTTCTTTCTGGAAAAAATGCAAAATACATTTCCATTAATACCCAGGTGGAAAATAGTCCATTAAACACCATGAACAACCAAAGTAACAAGGCATCTCAGAAAGAAAGAGAAAAATCTCCAGAAAATAAGCTTATAGACATAGAAATAGATAATTTAAATGACAGAGAATTCAGGGTGGTACTTCTGAAAAAACTCAGTGAGTTCCAAAACGAGTCATATCAACAATTTCAGGAATTGAAAAAACACCTATATGAGCAGAGCAAAGAGATTGAAATCCCCAAAAAGAATCGAATAGAACTTCTGGAGATGAAAAACACACTGTAAGTTTTGAAAAATGAAATAGCAAGCTTGGGAAATGGAGTCAACCAAATGGAGGAAAAGATCAGTGATATTGAAGATAGAAATCTAGAAATAAATCAAAAGGAAGAGGAGAGAAACTGAAGAATGAAAAATAATGAAAGAGAAATTCAAGAACTAACTGATACCATCAGGAGAGGAAGCATAAAAATAAGGAGCATTATTGAAAACAAGGAAAAGGAGCAGGGACTAGAAAGCATTTTCAGGCAAATACTTGATGAGATTTCCCAAATTTAAGGAATGAGCTCGAGGTTGGAATTCAAGAAGTCAACAGAACACCCAATCATCTCAATCCAAAAATGCCTTCACCAAGACACATTAAAATTTAAAAAATCAATGACAAAGACAGAATTCTCAGGGCAGCCAAGGAGAAGAAAACGGTAATGTATAAATGAAAATCCATTAGATTATCCTTGGACTTAATGCAAACTTTACAAGCCAGAAAGGAATAGAATCAAATATTTAAATTATTAAGTGATATGAACTACCAGCCTAGAATAATGTATCCAGCTAAACTCACCTTTAGATATGAAGGAGAAATGAAGATCTTTCCAAACATACAAAAACTGAGGAACTTCTCTACTACAAGGCCTGCACTACAGGCAATACTGAAATTGGTCAGATCACCTTAAACAAAATGACAAAGAAAAAAAAACATAATTAGGAATAAAGTGACTATCAGACAAATATAAGCAGAATAGTATAATCCTTACTAAGAACAAGGCATTATAAGCTTATATAAGAAGAAGAGAATTTTTATAACAAGATAATAATGAACATTCAGCATTCATAGGGACAAAATGAGATAACAATGACTGAAAAGGGGAGGAATCAAAGATCCAAATTCGGAAAGGGGAATGGAGATAAGGCATGCGCAGAAGAAAATGGATGACTCTGTGTGTGTGTGTGTGTGTGTGTGTGTGTGTGTGTGTGTGTGTGTGTGGCGTGTGACGCGTGCGTATTAAATACATATACATATGTATAGGTATATATAACTATCCTCTATATATTTGTAATGGTAACCACACACAGAAGATTCAGAACTGAAGTATATAACATAAAACAAGAAGAACCATAGGGAAACCAAAATAACCCACAGAAGCAAACCAAAATAAAGAAAACAGAAACACAAGAACAAGGAAGCAATGAAAACAGTGAGCTACCAGAAAGCAAAAGATAAAATGGCTATAAGAAGACTTCATATTTCAATAATCACTCTAAATGTAAATGGACTGAACTCACCAATGAAAAGGCACAGAGTTGCAGAATGGATCAAGAAACAAAACCCAATCATATGCTGCCTTCGGAGACACACCTCAGCTCCCAAGACAAACATAGACTAAAAGTGAAAGGGTGGAAAATGATATTTCAAGCAAATGGCTTTCAGAGAAAAGCAGGAGTAGTGGTACTAATATCAGACAAAATAGACTTCAAAAAAAGAAAGTAAAGAAAGATACTGAGGGACACTTCATAGTGATAAAGGGAATCATCCACCAAGAAGACATAACACTTATTAATATCTATGCTCCCAATTGTAGAACCCCCCCCAAAAGCAAGAACTAAAGGGAGAAACAGACCAAAACACAATAGTTGGTGACCTAAATACCCCACTGTCAGATATAGACAGATCATTCAAACAGAAAATCAATAAGGAAATAACATCCATAAATGACACATTAGATCAACTGACATAATTGACATTAACAGAGCCTTACATCCCAAAACAGCTGCTTATACATTCTGCTCTAGTGCACATGGAACATTCTCAAGAATCAACCACATACTGGGACACAGAAATAGTCTCAACAAATATAAGAGGGTTGAAATTATACCAACCATATTCTCTGATTATACTACTTTGAAACTAGAGATCAACTGCAAAAAGAAATCAGGAAGAACCACAAATACATGGAGATTGAACAACATGCTACTGAAAAATAACGGGGTCAGAGTCGAAATAAAGAGAGAACAAGAGCTAAATAGAAACAAATGATAATGATAGTAGAACATATCAAATTTTTGTGACACAGCGAAAGCTATCATAAGAAGAAGATTCATATCATTACAGACTTTTCTCCAAAAATATGAAGGAGCCCAAATAAACAACCTAATGCTTCATCTTAAAAAACTAGAAATAAAAGAACAAATGAAGCTTAAAGTCAGTAGAAGAGGAATAATCAAAATTAGAACAGAAATAAATGAAGTTGAAACAAAAAAAGAAAAAGAAAAAAATGCAACAAAGAGCTGGTTCTTCGAGAAAGTTAATAAAATTGACAAAATCCTGGCTAGACTCACTAAGAAAAAGGAGAAAGGACAAAAATAAAAAATCAGGGATGAAAGAGGGGAAATTACGACAGCCACTGCAGAAATACAAAGGATCCCAGAAGAATACTAGGAAAAAGTATATAACACCAAATATAATAAACTAGAAGAAATGGACCAGGACTTAGAAAAATACAACCTTCCTAGACTGAATCAAGAAGAACTGGAAAATCTAAATAGACTGATCAGCATTCTGGAAATTGAAACAATCATCGAAATCCTACCAAAAAGTAAAAGTCCAGGACCAGATGGCTACACCAGTGAATTCCACCAAACATTTAAAGAAGATTTAAAACCTATTCTCCTTAAACTCTTCCAAAAAATCAAACAGGGGGCAATATTTCCCAACTCATTTTATGAGGCCAATATCACCCTGATACCAAAACCTGGTAAAGATAACACAAAAAAAGAAAACTATACCAATCAATATCTCTCATGAAAGCAGATGCAAAAATCCTAATTTAGATACTAGCAAACCAAATACAGCAACATATTAAACAGATTATACACCACGAACAAGTGGGCATCATCCCAGAGGCACAGGGATGGCTCAACATACACATAAACAAATTAAAAATAAGAATCATATGATCATTTCAGTCGATGCAGAAAAAGCCTTCGACAAGATACAGCATCCATTTATGATCCAAACACTTAAAAAATTTGGAAAGTACCTTAGCACAATAAAGGCCATATATGACAAACCCTCAGCCAACATTATACTTAATGGTGAAAAACTGAAACCCTCCCGCTAAGATCAGGAACAAAGCAAGGCTGTCCATTATCGCCACTGTTATTCAGCATAACATTGGAGGTCGTAGCAAGTGCAGTCAGGCAAGAGAAAGATATCAAAGACATCCAAAAAGGAAATGAAGAAGTCAAACTGTCACTATTTGTGGATAACATGATTTTCTATGTAGAAAACTCTAAAGACTCCATAAGGACACTACTAGAAACAATAAGCAAATACAGTAAAGTTTCTAGATACAAAATCAATGTTCAAAAATCCATAGGGTTCCTATACTCTAATAGTGAAGTATCAGAAAAAGAAGTGGAAAAAATAATTCCTTTTGCAATTGCGCCAAAAAGAATAAAATACCTAGGAATAAATTTAACAAAACATGTGAAGGCCCTATATAATAACAACTACAAGACTCTATTAAAAGAAATCGAAGAAGATACAAAGAAATGGAAAGATATGCCATGTTCTTGGATTGGAAGAATCAACATAGTTAAAATGACCATATTACCTAAATCATTATACAGATTTAATGCAATCTCCATCAAAATCCCATAAGCATTTTTTAAAGAAATAGAACAAAAAGTCATCAGATTTGTATGGAAGTACAAAAGACCCTGAATTGCCAAAACCATCTTGAGAAAAAAGAGCGAGGCTGAGGCATCACTCTGCCCGACTTCAAATTATACTACAAAGTGACAGTAATCAAAATGGCATAGTATTGGCAGGAAAACAGACATGCAGACCAGTGGAACAGAATCGAGAGTCCAGAAGTAAACCTATATTTATACAGGCAAATAATTTTCGACCAAAAAGCCAAAAACATACAGCGGATAAAGGAATGCCTCTTTAATAAATGGTGCTGGGAATACTGGAAAATCACCTGCTAAAGAATGAAACTTGACTGTTGTCTATCACCACACACCAAAATTAACTCAAAATGGATTAAAGATCTGAATATAAGACCTGAAACAATAAAAAACATAGAAGAAAACATAGGAACAAAACTCAAGGACCTTGGACGTAAAGAGGATTTTATGAATTTGATCTCAAAGGCAAGGGAAGTAAAAGCTAAAATAAATGAATGGGACTACATCAAACTAAAAAGCTTCTGCTCAGCAAAAGATACCGTTAGCAAGGTAAAGAGACAATCATCCGAATAGGAAAATATATTTGCAAGCAATGCCTCTGATAAGGGCCTAATATCCAAAATATACAAAGAACTCATATGACTCAATAACAACAAAAAAGCAAATGACCCAATCAAAAAATGGACAGAGGACCTGAACAGATACTTCTCCCTAGAGCACCTAGAAATGGCCAATAAATATTTGAAAAGATGCTCAACATCGCTAGCTTTTAGGAGAATGCAAATCAAAACCACGATGAGATACCATCTCACACCTGTTAGAATAGCTATTATCAACAGGACAAGTAATAACAATTTAGGAGAGTATGCAGAGAAAAATGAACCCTCAGACACTGCTGGTGAGATTGCAAATTGGTAGAGCCACTATGGAAAACAATATGAAGTTTCCTCAAAAAACTAAGAATTGTTCTACCATATGATCCAGCAATCCCTCTACTGGGTATTTATCCCAAAGAATTGAGGACCTAGATCCAAAAAGAATTTTGCACACCAATGTTCATAGCAGCAGTATTCACAGTGGCCAGGACACGATAGACGATTGGCTAAAGAAGTTGTGGTACATATATACGATGGAATATTACTCAGCCATAAGAAGAGATGAAATACTGCCATTTGTGACAACATGTATGGACCTTGAGATAATCATGCTGAGCGAAATAAGCCAGATAGAAAAAGTTGAAAATCACATATCACTTATATGTGGGATATAAACCTAAAAGCAACAAAAGAACAGGATAAACAAATAGAGACTCATGGACATGGACTATAGAGTAGTGGTTACCAGAGGATAGGCGTGGGTGAGGAAGGGCGAGGTAGACGGGGTAAAGGGGTCAATATAGGGAGGTAAGTGGAGGGTGAAGTGGGTAAATGGGATAAATATATGAAGGAAACTGGACTGAAAACACACAATAAAATATACAAATGTGTAACTTGAAAATTGTGTAATTATTAACCAATGTTACCTCAATAAACTTAATTGAAAAAATAAATAAAATATAATACTCTCTGTATTGTACATCCAGTGGATTCTGAGTGCAAATTACACACTGGCAGAGAAACATAAAGAGAGTCAGAGGAGTCATCCAACAATGTTTAATTTACATGTTAAAAAATAAAACAATCAACATAGACACATTTGATCAAAGTGGCAAAACACAATACAAGTTACAGATGGATCAACAGAGCCTGTGAGTTGAGCCCAGATTGGTGGTAACATACTTATATTTTATCATGACCAAATCTTCATGGACAGATATGAAATGAATTATTAAATTTAAGTATTCACCTTTGAAAAAGAAATCTTAGACATAAGAACAAATCAGAATTTGTGTTGAATCACATCTCATGGGTTGTAGTCTGCCCACATGAGAAAATTCAGTCTTAGGTATAGAATAAAACTGTGAAATAAAAAACAAAAATGGGACCGTAGAACTTTTAAAACTATGTTTTAAAATCTATCATGAAACTGCCAAAACAATAAAATAAATAGTTCAATGGCAAAGGCCAACAGAGCACTGGTAATATCAATTACTAATTTATAGAGCAAACTCCATGTGAATTAGTTTGCTGTCTCTAGTACTCACTGTTTATTGCTATCTGGCTTTGATGCCACTCTATTCAAATGGGATATATCTAAATTTTACATGAAATTGAATGAAATTCAGAGATGAAAAACCACACAATAACAACTTTCATCCTGCTAGGACTAACCAATGACCCTCAACTTGAAATTCCAATTTTTATATTTCTATTTCTTGTGTACATGTTGAGTATAACTGGGAATCTGACCAACATAACCCTCACTTTAGTGGACTCCCACCTTAAAACACCCATGTACATTTTCCTACAGAATTTTGCCTTATTAGAAATTTCATTTACATCTGCTTGTATCCCTAGATATTTGTACAACATAGCAACAGGTGACAGGTCAATTACATATACTACTTGTATCATTTGAGCTATTTTTGTGGATGTCTTCGGAGTAACAGAATTTTTTCTCGTGGCTGCCATGTCCTATGACCGCTATGTGGCCATCTGCAAACCCCTGCATTATGTGACCATCACGAGCAGCAGAGTCTGCAAGAGGCTTGTCCTCTGTTGTTTGGAAGGCTGGCTTGTTGATCATATTCCCACTACTTCCTTTTTTTTTTTTTTTTACCAATTTGAAATTCTGTGACTCAAATGTCATTGATTATTTTTACTGCAAAGCATCTCCTGTCTTGAAGATTTCATGTTCAGACACATGGCTCATAGAAAAGCTGGTTATTGATTGTGCTGTGCTGACCTTCATTCTGATGCTTGTGTATGTTGTTCTGTCCTACATACACATTATCAAGACCATTCTAAAATTCCCTTCTTCTCAACAAAGGAAAAGGGCCTTTTCTACCTGTTCTTCTCACAACATTGTAGTTTCCATCACTAGGGAAGCTGTGTCTTCATCTCCATCAAGCCTTCAGCAAAGGAATCAGTGACTACTGATAAGAGTGTGACAGTGCTACTGACGTCCATCGCTCCTATGTTGAACCCATTCATTTACATTCTGAGAAACAAACAAGTGAGACAAGCCTTCTATGAGTTCTTTAAAAAAATTGCATTGGCCTCAAAGAAATAAGAAAATGTTCAGTACAGAAATCAAACATCAAGGTAAGCATGCGCCACAAAGCTGTAAATCTCTGTCTCTTTTACATCTGATCTCTATTCAGATTAACTTTCTCAAACATTTATTGCACCCAGAAGAACACACTCCACAGCATGAGCTCCTTCCTTTACTTTTTCTACAAGCAAACCTCTTTGAGGGTAAGATCTCAATCAGAAGATATGATAATAATTTATATTTATAGGTATGTCATCCAAATCGCTTTAAAGATGAAAGAGCCCTGCTTTTCTCATGTATTTACCTATTACTTTTAAAAAATTTTTATTATTGGTTTCAGGTATACAGCACATTGGTTAGACCTTTATATAGTTTATGAAACGATCCCTCCGATTACTCTATCACCCCTCTGGCTCTACACCTAGCCATTATATTACAGCTGACTACATTCCCTGTGCTGTGCTCCCCAACACCATGTCCATCTATCAACTACTAATTTGTACTTCTTTAACCCTTCACCTCTTTCTCCCAGTCTCCCAATCTCCCTCCCTCTGGTTGTCACCAGATTGTTCTCCATATTTGTGAATCTGTGTTTTTTTCAAAATCTGTTTTGATGTATATTCAAGGATAAAGAGAGAAATTGCACAAGGGTGAACTAATTTAATTTTTTTTTTTTAGCTGGCCAACAAGTTTGAGTTACACTCTGGAGATTTTTGGGTAGATTATAGAATGTAACTAACTGCATATCAACCTCTCATTATTTCTTCCCAAAAGATTTTTGGGTAGATTATAGAATGTAACTAACTGCATATCAACCTCTCATTATTTCTTCCCAAATGATACAAATTAAAATAGAAAAGTAAATTCTACACCAAAGATGAACTAACCTTTTGTGTAAAAGGTCAGATAGTAAACATTTTTGGCTTTTAGACAGAAAGTATCTGTTAAATTATTCAACTCTGCCTTTAAAAGTAGCCACAGACTATATGCAAATGAGCAGGAGTAAACATGTACCAATAAAACATATACGAGAACTAGTCATGGGTATATTTTACCCTCAGACCTTAGTTTTCTGACTCTTGTTTTAGTATGTTGGTCTTACTCCTCAGGTACTCCTACGTGGCTTTCCCAGTGTTCAGCTAGAAGCCTGTGCTTGAAAAGATATTAATAAAGTCTCTTCACTTTGGCTGGGCCAAAACTCCAAGCCCATAGAATGCTCCATCTCTAGTATCTCTGTTGAATCCTTAGCCTTATTACAGGTACACCTGGACTATATTTGCCCTACATGTGTTCAATTAATCACTTATTAGCCAAGGATGACGGGGGAATTTCTTCTGCCCAGATCTCAGCTCAAAGTAGCCCTGACCAGAAGATGCTAATCACTTTAGCTGACCTGATCTCTACCCAATTCAACTCATAGAGAAAATTATGTTGATCTTAGTCTCTAGCTTATAGTCATAGTGTGGACTGAATTAGTGCTAATTGTGGACTAATTTACTAAATTTCCTTTTCCAGAGGGATACAGTTTTGAACTGTTTATTGTCAGAGTTTTCTCATGTAGTTGATCCAGTTATATGATTATTTAAGGCAGAAAATGTGGGAATAAACTAGTTACTCTGGCAGAGCTGGAAGCAAAATTCTCTTACTTTTTTAGTTTGTTTTATTTTGGTTTGTGTCCAGTATGAGTACTTGCATGCCATTGTCAAGCAGCTGTGGTCTAAATTTTTTTTCCTGTTTCTGGAAGTAAATCTTCTAAATATTCTAGCTTGCTTATCTCTTTTGTATATCATATTTGTTTCCAGATTCCTGATATTTATATTCTTACTTTTGTTATAACTTGTTTTAATTTTACTTGATATTTCTATTTGAGTTCTTTTATTTTAAAGTTTCAACATATTTATGTATGTAAAGTAAAGGAGTTTAGCAAAACCATTCTTCCAAAAATTTCCTAGGAAATATAAATACTATATTTAACATGTTATATAATTTTTTTGAATGATATTAGAAAAGCACAATAAGAGATGAGGGAGATTTTGTTTAGTGGAAATAATTTTCATGTTCTTTTAAAAAATTTTATTTATTTAAATTTGTTTCAAGTATACAGTACATTGGTTAGACATCTGTATAGTTCATAAAATGATCCTCCCAATTGCTCCCTCCCTCATGTTCTTTTAATGAGAGAAACAAATTATGTGTTTCAAGTAGTTTCACAAATCAAGATTTGATGAGTTGTGAGGTTAACCTGACTGAACTAGTTAGATCTTCCATAAAAATGTCAAGAAACAATCTTTCATTTTCATTTGATAATTCAAATTCAGTGTGCTCTTACTTAAGATAAATGCAATTTTCTTTATTATGTCATCGAAAGCTTGTTTCACTTGCTTGTTCCTCAAGATATAAATGAAGGGGTTCATTAAAGGGGCAACAGATGTAGTGAGCACAGATACCCCTTTATTGATGTCTACCGCTTCTTTGGCTGAAGGCTTGATACAGATGAAAATACAGCTGCCATAAATGATAGAAACAACAATCATGTAAGAAGAACAGGTGGACAAAGCTGTTTTTCTTTGCTGAGAAGGAAATCTTAAATTGTCCTAATAATATATATGTATGAAAGAATGACACCTATCAGTGTAATAGTGAATGTCAACACTGAACAGATGATAACCATCTGTTCTATGAACCATGTATCTGAGCATGAAATCTTAAAAAGGGAGAATGCATCACAGCCAAGATGGTCTATGGCATTGAAGTGACAGAAGCAGTGTAATGATGATCTTCAACCCAGAGATCCAGCAGCAGAGGATGAGAAAGGTACAGATCCTGTTGTTCATGATGGTCATGTAGTGAAGGGGTTTACAGATGGCCACATAGCCGTCATAGGACATGGCTGCTAGGAGAAAAAATTCTGTGGCCCTAAAAAGGCCAATAAAAAATATTTGACTGGCACAAGCATTGTAAGCAATGATATTGTCTTCAGTTGATAAACTGTACAGGAATCTGGGAATACAGATTTGTGAATGAAATTTCTAAGAAGGAGAAATTTTGAATTAAAAATACATAGGCGTTTTAAGATGAGAATCCATGAGTGTAAGAATGATTATAGTCGTATTTCCAGTAATGCTCAGCATGTAGGTAAGAAATTGAAAAATAAAAACCAGAACTTTCAGCTGTGGATCCTCTGTATGTCCCAATAGAATGAATGTTGTTATTGTTGAGTGATTTCTCATTACTAGCTTTGAAGTTTTAGGCTGTTCCCCAAACTTTTTGGCACCACGTACCAGTGCTCCTTTGAGAGTCTAAGGTGTGATGATCTGGGCTGGAGCTGAGGGGGTGATGCTAGTGCTAGGGAGCAGCTGCAGATACAGATGAAGCTTCACTGGCTCACCTGCCAATGACCTCCTGCTATGTGGCCCAGTTCCTAAAAGGCCACGGACTGGTACTGGCTCACACCCCAGGTTTGGGGAACCTTGTTTTAGGCAAGCTACATGTAAAACATCAGAAAAGAAGCATCTAAACAGAAGAAAGAAAGTAATAAGGCAAAAGTCAATTAAACAGAAAACAGAAAAATAAGAGAGAAGATTAATAGAATTAAAAGCTGATTTTTGGAGAGGATGAATCACATCGATAAAACTGTTGTGAGACTGATTTAGAAAAAAAAAGATTAAGTTGATCCAGAATGAGAAATATGATGTAATTACAGCTTATAAGATCTTAAAATGGTAAAACAGAATATTTTGAAAAGCTCTGTAAAGTAGATTTGGCAACTTAAATAAAATGAACTAATCCTGTGAAAGATACAGTCTACCAAAGCTAATTCAAGATGAAATATATAACCTACATATCCCTGTATCTGTGAAAGTAAACAAGTACATACTTAAATCATCCCCAAAATAGAACACCAGGCACAGATGTCTTAATTATAGATTTCTACAAAATATTAAAAATAAACAAAAATTGGTATATTTTTATTTTGTTTATTTTTACCAATTTATTTTATTTTTACCAAGTTTACACAAATCCTTTCATAAAATAGACATTAAAAGCAATTATAACATTAACTGATTGAGCTTCCTATGTATAGAAACATAATACAAGTAATAACCACAATAAAAAGAGGAAGAATAGATGATTCTACATAGTAATAAATGCTCTACATTTTATCTCCAATGGTTAAATATTGATTCTCAGTGATCTGTGAAATGTTCAATGTATATTATAATACATAAACCACACACCTTTTTAATGTTAAATATTTATATTAGAAAAGAAGAAATATTTCAACTCAAGCATATAATCTATGCCAACAACAACAACCAAAAAAACGGTAAAATAAACCCAAAACGTTAATGGGAGGAATGATAAAGATAAGATCAGAAATCAACAGAACCAAAAACAAAAAGACAATGAGGAAGTTAGTGAAGCCAAAAGTTGGTTCTTTAGTGATTAATAATATTGTTGAACTTATAATCAGACTGACAAGCAAAACAAACAAACAACAAAAAACAAAACAGTGAGAGAAAGAAAACACACTAGAAATATCAGAAATAAAAGATATCACTCCTGATCTCAGATATTGAAAGGATAATAAGAGAATACTATCAATAATTCACTCAAATATTTTGGACAACTGAAATGAAATAGATGAATTTTTAAAGTCCAGAGACTACCAAAATACCTCCAAGTATAAACAGAGAGCTGAATAGTCCAACAACCATTAAAAAAATTGAATTTGTATTTCAAAATGTTCTAAAGCAAAATTTTCAGGACTAAATATGTAAACATAAAACATCACCAATTCTATACAATCTCTTTGAGAAAGCAGGAGTAAGGAACATATCCCACCTTAATTTTTGAGGATTTAAAAATACTTGCTAAATTTATATAAAAGGCAAAAGCAAAAAGAAGTCAGTTTTGAAGACCATAAAAAATTATGGGAAATTTTCACTACAGATATAAAGACTTATGTTAAAGAAACTACAATTAACACAGTATGATGCTAAAAATGATAGATTTTTTCAGAAAACAGAAGACATTAGCACACTTTATCTATTGTATAAGGAGAGTATTACTTTGATATTAAAATCAAAGAGACACATTACAAAAAAGATTATAAATAATACCCTCTATGAACATAGATAAAAATCTTCAATAAGAGAATAATAAATCAAATTCAGCAATAACATTATCTGTACAGTGCATCATGAGGTGACATTTATCTTAATAATTAAAAGTTGGTTTAATATTTTAAATCAATTAATTTTATTCTCCATAATAACAGAAAAAGAGAGAATACATATTTTCTTCCAAATAGTTTCAGAAAAAAATTTGACAAAATTCAACACTTATTTATGCTAAAAATCTCTCAGTAAAGTAAATGCACAGAAACCTTCCTCGATGTGATAGACACTAACTTATCAAAAACAAAACAAAATTTCTGCTAATATCAAACATAAAGAGAAAAGCCAGAAAGCTTTTCTCTAAAATCATGAACTATGCAAGATGACTACTTCATAGCTGATATTCAACAATGTGCTGGAGTTCTTAGCCAATAAAATAAGATGAGAAACTAATGATGACATTGTGATTAGAAATAAAGAAGTTAAATTGTTTTGTCTTGTTACTAACATTATTGAGTAGACATAGAATCTAAGTAATCTATAAAATTTCTACTTATATCAGTAAGTCAGCTTAGTAAAGGCACAAGATGGAGAGTTAATATATGTATATGAAATTGTGTTTATGATTACCAACAACGAATACTTGAAATTAAATCATTTAAACATGAAACACTTGGCAATAAATTAAACAAATTATAATAGGCTGGCAATAAAATGGAAATTATAAAAAAATGATATTAAGATAAGGATAAACTAACTCATCGGAATAGAACAATGTTTACTGAAATTGAGTAACATAAGACAAATTGAGGGATAAAGTAAAGTCTTATCACAAATGATGCTGCTACAGTAAGAGATATATATGGATAAAAATGACACAACAAAAAAATAAACTTGAAATAATAGATCCTAGATCTAATAAAAACTCTGCTTTATGGAGATACTGTTAAAAAGTGAAAAGTCATGAACTAGGCAGTGTTTATTAAACATGTATCTGAAACAAAGATCATGTCTTTTGTATGTATATATGAATATATATTCTGTATATTAAATACATTAGTAAATATATATTACATATATACACACACAATTTACTAATAAAACCAAACAGCCAATTAAAAACTGGTCAAAGATTTGAACATATGTTTCACAGAAAGAGACATGAATGGCAAATGTGCACATGAGGAGATGGTCAATATCATTAGTCATCAAGGTAATGAAAACTAAAATTACTAATATTCCTAAGGCTAGTCAAAATTAAATGTACTAACATTAGCAAGTATGGGAAAAACATTAGGAATTGAGATTTTTTTATATTGCTAGTGGAAATATAAAACAATAAAACCATGGGTAAAGGGGATCAAATATATGATGGCAGAAGATTTGATTTTGGGTGGTGAGCACACAATGCAATATATGTATGATGTATTATTGAATTGTACCTTTGAAACCTATATAATTTTATTAACTAATGTCACCCCAATACAGATTTTCAGTTTTAATTTTATAATTTTTTTTATGGTTTTTCTTTTTAAAAAATTCTTTAAAAAATTTTGCATTTTTAATTTTATCATTTCTTAATACATTAAGAAATTAATGTGTTAATTTCTTAATACATTATTAAGAAATGATAAAATTAAAAACTTACCTGTTATGTGACATGGTCAATTCATTCCAAAGAATGTACCCAAGAGGAAACAAAAAAATATGTCCTGAAAAAGGCTTGCTAATATCAACTTTATTGATAATAACCAAAAGTAGAATGAAATAAAAGTAAAGGTGGGTAAGTAAAGAAATAAGTTGTGGTGTATTTATACAGGGAATGTTATATAGCAATAAAAAGATGTGTGAAACAAATCTATGTGTGAAATGTGGGTAAACTGCCAAGCAGTATGCCAAGAGAAAATATATACACAGGAAAGAGAAAGTATCATAAATTTTTAATTTATTTCTAGAAAAGACAAACCAAATCTATTATGAGGGATTAATTGAGAAAGAGCACAATCACTATGAGGTAACAGAAATTTATGTATCTTGATTTCAGTAAAGGTTATAAGGATGTCTATATACATTTGTCAAAACCCACTGGAATGCTACACTTAAAATATGTTCATTTTATTGTATGTAAGTTATATTTTAATAAAATTGATTTGAACAAGGCAAGTCATGGACTGAGAGAAGATATTTGCAACAATTGTTAGGAACTGCAACCAGCATTTATAAAATTCTATTACAAATCAGTAAGAGAAAAATATCAACCTAGTAACAACTAGACACATTTCTTCAAAAAAGACTATATCTAAAGGCCAGCGAGCATAGAAAAATGTGATATTTTTAGTATGTAGGGAAAAAGAAATTAAACTCAACTGCTAAAACTCTGCCTCTATGATTTATTCACTTTTCTGTAATGTTAAACTACTTTTAAATTTAATAATTTCTTAAAAGACAAAGCAAATCCTAAGATCTGGCCATTTCATCTGACACTAGTATTCTGTAATAGTTTTTTATTTCTACACTTTTTACTAATGTTTAATGAACAAAACTCTTTTTTACATATGTCCAGTTTACTACAGTAAGAGGAAGGCTTGGTATTGATTAGTACAGCTCAGGTTAATACCCACTCAACCACTGAATTTCAAATTTTAAGGACTGCCATTTATATGAAGCTTTGAAATAATAAATTATCTTCACAAGTTTATATATATACATCTTGTATTAACTTTATGTAGTCTCTACTTGTCTTCTCTATAACTTTATCTTTCATCATTACTCCGGCCTCAAAAATTTGGCTTTTTTATCTACTAAATCCACTCTCATCATTCTTGTTCAATTCATTATTATTACTCTTCTTTTACCTTATTGCTCACATTTGAATAATAGCCAACATGTTTAGAATGTATATCTTTAACATGTTATACAAGAGTCCACCTTTTCCATTCCATCTATTTCTACCTTACTTCAGATTACCATATTTGATATGAAACACTCATGCTCTAAGTGGATTTCCTGTCTCCTATTTGATCACTTTAATCTATTTTCTTTACCGTATCTAGAATAAGTTCTGAGACACCATCTCAATTCTTCTGGACTATGTTAGGTACTAACCACTGTGTTTCTGTATCCATTGTAGCTATATCAGAGGTGTTAATTTATTGTTTGTCATCCAATTAGACCGTGATAGTTTTGAGATCAGGGCCTATTTGATTCGAAGTAATATGCTCAGATCTTTTCAAGTTTCCTGAAATATAATGGCTTCTCAGTATATTAATTAAATACATAGATATTTACAAATGAAGACCAAGATATATTCTTTACTAATATTTTATGGTTACGCTTTGATTCCTGTGGTTCATTAGAAAATACTACACTAATGTTGAAGGTACTTCCTACAAAATGAGTATATACCATGCTCCTTCTATGACCCTTCAAGGCACCGATTTTTGAATAGTAAAATATAGTTACTCAGACTGTAAAAAGTCCACAGGATTTTTCATTTAAGTTCTTCTAATATAAACCATGTGAAAAAAATAGAAATTATTAAAAAAGTATAAGGTAATAAAGTTTTTATAAAGTTCTAGATATGAGCAAATGATACTTTTCTATTGTATCATATTATATGATTCTTTTTTAGAAAGTTCCATAATTGAGTGGGGATACTCATTTCAATTTCACTGGTAACATATAGCTGTCTGGGTGAGACAGAAGGAGAGTGAAACCCTAGACACCCCTTTGAAGGACCTGCACACAGGCTTTCTGACCTACGGACACTCACCTGGGACACCGGCAGAGGGTCAGAGTCTCACGCAGGATCCATACTGAGAAAGTTTGCATTGCCTGGTGCCAGAACAAGGACTGGAAGAGCAGACACCATTGTGCATTAGTCCAGCCCCCCTATTGAGCAATCTATAGACCCCGCCAGTTCAGACCCTTCCCACAGGGCCATTAGAAAGTGCTAGCTTGAGGGGATCAGCCCACTCCACCCAACCTGCAGATCACCAGGGGCTTTTGTTGCTGCGTGGCTGCCACACCCTGCACCTATTCAGGGCCAAGCATTCCCAGTGGGCAGCCTGTGCGGGGAGCTGCATTTCTAAGATAGGGTCAGGCAGAGTACTGCTGCCAACATGAACTTGGGCAGATCTCAAGGATCTGTGGGCCAGTCCCAGACAGCAGCTGGTCTTGCTGTGATCTGGGACTTCTGCAGGAACAGTGAATGGATACCAAAGTACCAGCAAGAGTGAGGCTGTATTGATCTGACTGCCATTGTCTCTCTGAGACCCCGCTCCTCCCCACACAAATTGCCCCAGGTGGCCCATTGACAGTGAACTGCCACAGCCCTGCCCCTTCCCGTCTCTCCTCCCCATCTCCCAATCCACACAGGCAACAAATGTTCGCTAGCACAAGTTGGGCACTGTTCGGAAATCAGTGGCAAGCAGACCTCTGCTGCCTACAAGAGTTGCAATAGTGCATCCAAGGAGTGCAGGGGTCTGTGGGACCGCCCAAGACGGCAGTTGGTCTCACTGTGATCTGTGACTACAGCAGGAACACCCAGAGACAGAAGATGCAGCAAAACTGAGGCTGTATTGGCTGGACAGATCTCGTCTCCTTGAGATCTGGCTTCACCCAAGCCACAAAGTGCCTGCAGCCTATTGACAGGCAGGCTCCTGTGCCCTGCTTGGCTCTGGGGCTGTGCAGTCTGTGCAGGCAACAGACTTTGGCTAGTGCAGTGAGTGTGAGTGCATTTCAGGGAAAATAGGTGTGGGTAGACCACTGATGCCTGTATGAGCTGCAATATCTTTTGAGGGGATTGCGGGGTCTGAATTGGCCTGACGGCCCTTGACTCCCTGAGCTCCTGCTCCATTCAAAACACAAAGTGCCAGCCACATGTTGATAGGAAGCTGCCCCTGCCCTGGGGTGACTCATTCAGGCCCAATGTGGGCAGCAGCTGACCTTGCAACAACTGGAAACTTGCACAGGAGCCACAGAGACAGCTTTGGCATGTAAACTAATACTGTAGTGGCAGGGGGAAATTTACTCAATAGATTCAGGAGACTCCTGAGGTTCCTGCACCACCGAACACATGTCACCCAGAGGCTTTTCCAGTTTCAGAGACTTAAACGGGCAACTGACAGGCAGTATCAAACCTGTAGGAGCACTGGTCTCTCTGCTAAACTGCCCTAGGTCAGAGACAGAGGATAACTGACGGCTGCCTACAGCATTGTCTCTTCTACTTACTTATAGATCCAGTATAGGCAACAACCATCTGTGGATCACTTTGTAGCTCCCACTGGGTAGCTCTGAGCAATCAAAAGCAGCGGCAGACATTGGCCTACAGGGGAGCCCCCCAAGGGGCCATAAACCAACGCATCTGGAGGCTGGCACCAGACCACAAGAGAGCAACTCCTGACTAGTCCCATTAGTGGTACACACAAGGGTGGTTACAACAAGTACACAAGCCTGCTGGGGCAAATTCCACTGGGCGGGGTCAACCCCCACATAGCAACTCTTACCCTATGGTACAGCCAATTCCCACAATTAGTAAGCCTGAATGTTAATCCTACCCACTGATCTACTAACAACAATAAAGGCTTGACGACAACAGGAGATTACACACAACCCACACAAAGATCACATCCAGAGCCCCAGGCATAAGGGATTAGGGAGAGTGTACCGCTGGGCCACACAGGACACCTTCCACATTAGGCCGTCTGTCCAAGGCTGAGAGATGAAACAAATATTCCTGACACATGGAAACGAACAGAGAGGCTAATAAAATGAGAAAGCAAAGAAACGTGCCACAAATGAAACAACAGTAGAAAACTTCAGGAAACAAGCTAAATGAAATGGAGGCAAGCAACCTACCAGAGACAGAGTTCAAAATAATGGTTATAAAGATACTCAATGAGCTTATGGGGAAAATGAATGAGCACAATGAGAACATCAACAGAGATAGCATTAAAAAAAATAGAAACCATAAAAAAGAACCAGACGTAAATGAAGAATACAATAACTGAAATGAAGAATACAGTAGAAGGATTCAACAGTAGATTGGACAAAGCAGAAGATCAAATCAGTGAATTGGAAGACAAGGTAGCAGAATACACCAAATCACAACAACAGAAAGAAAAAGAATTTAAAAAAATGACGATAGTTTAAGAGACTTCTGGGACAACATGATGTGTAACAATATTTGGATCATAGGAGTACCCAAAGAAGAAGAGAGAGACCTAGGGATTGAGAATCTATTTGAAGAAATAATGACAGAAAAATTCTCTAACCTGGCAAAGGAATTATATATACAAGTTCAGGAAGCACAAAAAGTCCCAAACAAGAGGAATTCAAACAGACCTACACCAAGACATATCATAATTAAAATACCAAAGGTCAAAGACAGAGCGAGAATCTTAAAAGCAGAAAGAGAAAGGAAACTGGTTATTTACGAAGGTATCCCCATAAAAATGTCTGCTGACTTTTCAATGGAAACTTTGCAGGCCAGAAGGGAATGGCAAGAAATATTCAAAGTTATGGAAAACAAGAATCTACAACCATGAATACTCTACCTAGCAAGATTTTCAATTAAAATTGAAGGTGAAATAAAGAGCTTCCTAGCTAGGAAAAAGCTTAAAGAATTCATCACTGACAAGCCGGCATTACAAGAAATGTTAAAGGGTCTTCTATAAAAAGAGAAGGGGTAAAAAAGAAAATAGAAATAACAAATACAAATTAAAAAATGGCAATAACAATGTACCTATCAGTAATCACTTTAAATGTAAATGGATTAAATGCTCCAATCAAAAGACATAGGATAATTGAATGGATAAGAAAACAAGACCTATGCTTACACAGTATGTCTACAACTGACCCACTTCAGATCAAATGACACTCACAGACTGAAAGTAAAGGGATGAAAAAAGGTATTTCATGCAAATGGAAATGAAAAGAAAGGCAGGGTAGCAAAACTTATAGCAGATAAAATAAACTTTAAAACAAAGGCTATAATAAGAGACAAAAAAGGGCATTGCCTAATGATAAAGAGAACAATAAATCAAGAGGACATAACCCTAGTAAACATATACGCACCTAATATAGGAGCACCTACATACATAAAGCAATTATTGACTGACATAAAAGGAGAGATCAATAGTAATACATAGTAGGAGACTTTAACACTCCATCGTCACCAATGGACAGATTTTCCAAAGAATCAACAAGGAAACAATGGGTCTAAAAGACACACTAGACCAGATGGACTTAATAGACATTTTCAGAGCATTTTACTCCAAAGCAGCAAAATAAACATTCTTCTCAAGTACACATAAAACATATTCTAGGACAGACCACATATTAGGACACAAAAAAAGTCTCAATAAATTTAAGAAGATTGAAATCATACCAAATGTCTTCTCTGATCACAATGGTATGAAACTAAAAATCAACTACACAGCACATGGAGACTAAATAACATGTCTACTAAACAATGAATGAGTTATTAATGAGATCAAGGAAGAAATAAAAAGTTACCTAGAGACAAATGAAAACACAACGACTCAAAATTTATGGGACACGACGAAAGCAGTCTTAAGAGGGAAATTTATAGCAATACAGGCCTACCTTAAGAAACAAGAAAAAGCTCAAATAAACAATCTAACTTTGTGCTTAAAAGAACTAGAAAAAGAACAGCAAACAAAGCCCAAAGTGAATAGAAGGAAGGAAATAAAGATCAGAGCGGAAATAAATGAAATAGAGTCTAGAAAAACAGTACAAAAGATTAATGAAACCAAGAACTGGTTCTTTGAAAAGATAAACAAAATTGACAGACCCTTAGCTAGACTCATCAAGGAAAAAAGAGAGAGGACTAAAATAAATAAAATCAGAAATGAAAGAGGAGAAATAACCACAGACTCTCCAGAAATACAATGGATCATAAGAAAATAGTACAAGCAATTATATGCCAACAGATTGGACAATTGAGAAGAAATGGACACATTCCTAGAAATGTACGTCTCACAAGACTGAGTCAAGAAGAAACAGAGAATTTGAACCAACTGATTACCACCAAGAAATAGAATCAGTAATCAAAAACTTCCCAAAACACAAAAGTCCTGGACCAGATGGCTTCATAGGCAAATTTTACCAAACATTCAAAAAGAATAATCACCTATTCTTCTTAAACTATTCCAAAATATTCAAGAAGAGGAAAGGCTCCCTAAGTCCTTTTATGAGGCCACCATTACCTTGATTCCAAAACCAGACAAAGACATTCCAAAAACGAAAACTATAGGCTGATATCTCTTGTGAACATTGATGCAAAAGTCTTCAACAAAATATTAGCGAATAGAATTCAGCAATACATTAAAAATATACGCCATGATCAAGTGGGATTTATTCCTGGGATGCAAGGTTGGTACAATATCTGCATATCAATTAATATGATACACCACATTAACAAACTGGAAGATAAAAACCATGTGATCATATCAATAGATGCAGAAAAAGCGTTAAACAAAATCCAGTATCTATTTATGATAAAAACTCTCAGCAAAGTGGTAATAGAGGGAACATATCTCAACATAATAAAGGCCATATATGACAAACCTATAGCTACCATCATACTCAATGGGAAAAGGCTAAAAGCATTTTCCTTAAGATCAGGAACAAGATAGGATGCCCGCTTTCACCACTCCTCTTCAACATTGTATTGGAAGTCTTAGCCACAGCAATAAGACAAGAATGAGAAATAAAAGGCATTTGAATTGGAAAGGAAGAAGTAAAACTCTTGTTATTTGCCGATGACATGATACTATAGGTAGAGAACCCTAAAGATTCCACAAAAAAACTGTTAGAACTGATCAATGGATTCAGAAAAGTAGCAGGTTATAAAACAAATATTTAGAAGTTAGTGGCATTTTTATACACTGATGATGAACTTTCAGAAAGAGAAATTAAGAAATAATCCTATTTATAATTGCATCGAAAACTATATCAAATTAACCAAGAAGATAAAAGACGTGTTTTCAGAAAATTATGTCATTGAAAAAAGAAATTGAAGAAGATACAAATAAATCGAAGCATATACCGTGCTCATGGGGAGGAAGAATCGACATTGTTAAAAATGGCCGTACTACCTAAAGCAATCTATAGATTCAATGCAACCTTTCAAAATACCAGTGGCATTTTTCAGAGAGCTAGAACAAATAATCCTAAAATTTATATGGAATCTTAAAAGACCCCAAATAGCCATAGCAATCTTGAGAAAGAACAAAGTTGGAGGTATTACACTACCTGATATCAAACTATACTACAAATCTACAGTAATAGAAACAGCATGGTACTAGCATAAAAACAGATACATTGATCAATGGAACAGAATAGGGAGCCCAGAAATAAATTCATGCTTATATGCTCACTTTATCTATGACGAAGGAGGTAAGAATATACAATGGGATAAAGACAGTGTCTTCAATAAATGGTGTTGGATGGACAGATACATGAAAAAAACAAAAAGAAGCTGGATTACTTTCTTATACCGTATACAAGACTCAAAATGGATTAAAAATCTGAAACCATAAAACTTCTAGAAGAAGAAATAGGTCATAAACTCTCTGATACTACTAACACTAATTTCTTTTTGAATATATCTCCCCAGGCAAGGGAAACAAAAGAAAAAATAAATAAATGGGACTATATCAAACTAAAAAGTCTTTGTACAGCAAAGGAAACTGCCAACAAAACAAAAAGACAATCGACTGATTGGAAGAAGATATTCGCTAACTATACATCTGATAAGAGGTTAATATCCAAAATACATAAAGAACTCATAAAACTCAACAACAAGAAAACAAATAATCCAATTAAAAAATGGGCAAAGACTTGAACACATACTTCTCCAAAGAGGAAATGCAGATGGATAAATAGACATATGAAAAGATGCTCAAGGTCACCAATCATCAGAGATATGCAAATTAAAATCACAACGAGATATCATCTCACACCTGTCGGAATAGTTATCATCAATAAATCAAAGAACAAGTATTGTATTGATGAGGATGCGGAGAAAAGGGAGTCCTCGTACACTGTTGGTAGGATTGCAATTGGTATAGCCACTGTTGAAAACAGTAGGGAGGTTTCTCAAAAAAAAATGAAAAATGGATATACCTTTTGACCCAGCAATTATACTTCTGGGTATTTATTAAAAGAAAACCAAAACAATAATTCATAAAGATCTATGTATCCCAATATTCATGGCAGCACAATTTACAATAGCCAAGATATGGAAGCAACCTAAATGTTTATCAACAGATGAATGGATAAAGAAGTTATGGTTCATATATACAATGGAATATTACTCAACCATTAAAAAATGAAATCCTACCATTTGCAATGATATGGATGGACCTAGAGGTTATTATACTGTGAAATAAGTCAGACAGAGAAAGATACATATCATATGATTTCGCTTATATGCGGAATTTAAGGAACAAAAAGAATAAACAATCAAAAATAGACTCACAAATATAGTGTACAATTTGGTGAGGGACAGAGGGGAGGGGGTGGGGGGGCTGGAAGAACAGGGTGAAGGGTTAAAGGAGTACAAGTTAGTAGTTGATAGATGGTCATGAGGATGGAGAGCACAGCATAGGGAATGTAGGTAGCGATATATAAAACCAGAGGAGAGAAGGATCAATTAGGGGAATCATTTTATATACTATACAAATGTCTAACCAATGTACTATATACTTGAAACTAATTAAAATAAATAAATAATTTTTTTTTAAAAAAAAAGAAAAGTTGAGGATGCTTTATATGGCCAACTTGTAATAGATAAGATCAACAAAGTAAAAATAAAAAGTGTCATTGGTGACCCTGCTTAAGAGTAACTAATGAATGTAAAATATAATTAATGTAGA
The DNA here is from genome assembly GCF_902729225.1 of Pteropus medius. Classification (NCBI taxonomy): domain Eukaryota; kingdom Metazoa; phylum Chordata; class Mammalia; order Chiroptera; family Pteropodidae; genus Pteropus; species Pteropus medius. The sequence goes on from NW_024354704.1 coordinate 67,224, forward strand.
AAAATAAAACAAAACAAAAGCTAATTAATTCACCTTGGAATTAGGAAAGTCCCTTTGGAGTGTATTAAATCTTTACTGAAATGATGATCCAAATTATATTTTGTCCTTTTGTTCATTTTAATTCATATTTTTTGCTTGCTAATGATATATGGCAATTTCTAAATGTTTATAAGTAATCTAGGCTTTATTTATAAATAGAATATTACTACCCTCTCTTCACTGTTTCTGAATAAAAGTAATCCCTCAGCTTTTTCTAAGATATTTGCATGTATTCACGATGTTACCTCTTTGCACATATTATATATACAAACCCTATGTAATGATTTGTTATTTAACATTTAAGACAACTTATGGTGGTCTTGGTGTACAGGAAATTTGGTTAATGTGTAATAAAACATATTTACCTTTTGTTATATTATTTCAGAATCTGTTGCCATTATTTGAGAGGCTTTACTAATCCCAATCTTGTCAATAATTTCTTCCAATAATTTTATGACTTATTTTATTTACGTTAGCATCTGTATTCTATCTGGATTATTGTTGGTATAAGGTATAAATATATTGAATTTTCTTCTAACTGATAGAGCATTTGTTTGAATGTCATTTAATTAAAACTGAATCATCATTATTATTTTTTGGTCTCATTTTTAAATTCGTTTTTAGGAATTTTCTTAAATTTCTTCATTTGGGAAGAAAGAAATGGAACCATAATCAGTCTGCAAATTTTAAAAATGTTTCTAAAAGACAAAGTAAAGTTTCCCTTGTACCCCAGACTCAGTTTCACTCTTTATTTATATCACCTTATTTATATCATTACTGGATGGAAACCAAGTTAAAAGAGAAAAGATACTTGATGTCTAATATTTGATTATCCATATTAACTATTAAGGTTAAGAGTAAAAAGATCATCTTTGCCAATGAAAGTTGATCACTTCATGGAGAAAGGGTGGTGTTAAGGAAGCATGATGAAATAATAAAAGGGTGTGGAGGGTCATGATACAATCAAGAGATGATTGAATAATTGTAATGCATTCTTTTTGTTGGATGGCTAGGGAAGTAAATAGAGGATTAAGCCAACAGAAGCAGAAATTACATGGGTTTAACTTGGAATTTCTAAAAATGTTAAATAATAGATGTGAGTACTTTATTAGAAATTCTAAATCACTTATCTATCATGAAGGGTGATCAAAATTTCTTTATACTTTTCTACCCATTATTCCATATCATGAGAGAAGTTCTTGATCTCTACTATATGTAGGATAAAATGATAGCATTTGAAGTGTTCACAACTGATATTAAAATAAATGAAAGCATCTTTTTAGATTAAGAAAAAGGAAAATACCTACTTTGTTTGGATACAAATGGAATATAGTTAAATTACATGTGGTTTAGTTTCACACTGATACTAGAGTCTAATATAGAAATTTTCAAAGCCAGAAGAAAGTGTTAAAACTAAGTTTTAGTTACATTTCTTGAATGAAACAATGAGAATATGATGCATAATCCACTACCACACTTCACATGACCTCTTTCTTAAATTTACTTAATTTTTTTTTCCACACATATCATGCATTTATGGTAGTTTAATTTTGTTCTCTTCTCTCTTGACACCCATTTTCTTCTAAAAATGTTGCTCATTGCCTATTGGCATCTTGTATTTTCTTTCCATTACCCTCTCTTCAAATTGACCACATACTCTATAGTCTGATTTTCTTTAGGGGTTGAGTGTGCTGGCTGAAAAATTACTTCTTGGCTATTGCCCATGGGAACATAACACTCTAACAATAAGCTTTCTGCTTCTGTACCCTTGCTTGCGCAACCAACCTGTGGGTTGACAGTTAGTAAAAAGAAGAAAAATAGACTTGTGTGTTCAAACAGGATGAAGAATAGGGGTTTAGGGCTTAAAAACCCTGTATCTCTACATTTCAGAGCTGCTTAATTTAGTGTCTGCATACCCCTGGCAGATCCAGCTGGCTGAGTAAAGAGTGTGTTTCCTATAACTCACTGTTTTCTTGTGGTCCATGTGTCTATCGGGGGCTGGCAGCTACAACATTTGGAGGCCCCAGCGAGATCTCAGGGAGTGGCCCTGAGATCTAAGAGCGGACCGACCTCCGAAGCGGTTGCTGTCCCTGTTACGAACTCAAAGGGGTGGCCACCCTGAGACGTTCCAGGGCCCTTGAATGCCGTGATAGGGTCAATGCAATTGTCAAGGATGCAACCTTTAGGGCACACTCTTTGTTCCTGATCCTGCCGGGAATCTCCGAGGCCTCGACAACTGGATAAAAAGGTACCTTTCTATTTCTGTTGACTGGTCATCAGGGGTCTGTGGAGAGACTGGATGCAATCATATCTCCCAGACCATGGCCAGGCCATGAGATGCCACCTCCTGTGCCCTGTCATCGGGTTCTGTTTATTGTCTTTAGTCTTGTCTGGGTTGTAGGTAGTGGACCTCTCTGGGTCCACCTACATCCCAGTAATTGTTCTTGTCTGAGTGTCTGTCTTATGTTTTTCATACAAGCGATGAGGGGAGGCCTGAGTTCACAGAAGACACCCTTGCGACATTTCAAAGAAGGGTTTATAGAGGGAGCTGTCTATGGCATAAAGTTTTCTCCGAGCAGACTAAGAACATTGTGTGAAGTTGAGTGGCTGTCTTTTGGTGTAAACTGGAGGGTTCTTTTGACAGGGGTTTAATGAGGAATGTTTAAAAGATTGTCACAGGAGACCCGGGACATCCCAATCAGTTTCCCTACATTGATCAATGGTTAAACCTTGTTCAGAACCCCCCTCCTTGGCTCCACTGGTGTGCCCTTTCTCTAGGAGCAAGAGTCTTAGTTGTAGGCACCCCGAAACATATGGCAACTGAATCTCCAAGACGGCCCAGTCCCTCATTCCTCCAATCTCCACTAGAGGACAGTGACCTTCCCCCATCCTATAATCCAGGACAAAAGAGGCCAAATAGCACCGCCTCACCTCCTGAGACACGGCAGGTAACTCCTATGGGCCTCCTGCTCCCGCTCCAGGTGGGGCACCAGCCAACACAACCACCCTGGCCATCCTCCCCTTGTGAGAAGCACCACCCCAGGGTCATCACACAGACAGGCCCTTTATAGTTTACGTGCCTTTCTCAACTGGTGACCTGTACAACTGGAAGGTACAGAATCCGCCTTTCTCTGAGAAAACTCAGGCATTAATGGGACTCTTAGAAAGTGTCTTTCAGACTCACCGCTCCACATGGGATGATTGCCAACAGCTTTTAATTACCGTCTTCACCGCGGAAGAACGTGGACACATTTGGGCTGAAGCACAAAAGATAGCTGCTGGAGGGAGAAAAGTTGAGGAAGCAGGGGAACAGATTGAGGAAGAATTTCCCTCCACCCGCCCAGACTGGGGACACAATTCTCAGGCAGGGAGAACAGCATTAGATCCGTACCACCAGATTCTAATTAGGGGAATTAGGATGGCTGCTCGTCAGCCAACTAACCTTTCTAAGGTAACTGAAGTTATACAGGGACCTCAGGAATCCTCCGGAGCATTTCTTGAACGAGGCATACCGGGTATATACCCCCATTGATCCTGAGGCCCCTGAGAACCAGCGGGCAATTAATGTAGCCTTTGCTACTCAGGCAGCCCCTGATATTCAGTGTAAATTACAAAAATTAGAAGGTTTCACAGGGATGAACCTGTCTCTATTTGTCGAGATAGCCCAGAAAGGAGGCACTGGATGACCCCAAATATATGGCTAAAATCTAAAGCTACTGTCATCAATCCAGCCAATCTGTTGCCAGACCCAGACTCCGAGACCCCTGTTCCTGACTGCATAGATTTTACTGACGCTGTGTGTTCCTTGTGGCCAGACCTCAGAGACTCCCCTCTGCCTGAGGCTGATGAAGTTCTGTTCACAGACGGGAGCAGCTTCATGCAGGAAGGAAGAAGGTATACTGGGGCAGCGGTTGTAACTCTAACTGGCACCATCTGGTCATAAGCTCTTCCCCATGGGACTTCTGCTCAAAAGGCTGAACTCATTGCCCTCACTGAGGCACTAAGATGGGGAAAGGATAAGGCGGTCACAATATACACTGACAGCCGGTACGCCTTTGCCACTGCACATGTACACGGAGCCATCTACAAGGAAAGAGGGCTTCTGACTTCAGCTGGGAAGGACATCAAGAACAAGGGGGAGATCTTAGCCTTACTTGAAGCCATGTGGATGCCTAAGGCTCTTGCTATTGTTCATTGTAAAGGGCATCAAAAAGGGAATAGTCCTGAGGCTGAGGGAAACCGACAAGCTGATGCAGAGGCAAGAACAGTGGCCACAAGGCCAGTGGGGCCCCCACCACATTTACTGACTGTTGTCCCTCACCCAGAACTGCCTCCATCTCTGACCTATACGGCAGAAAAGAACATATATTTTCAAGATAAGGGAGCCACTAGGAACCAACAGGGGTGGTGGACGACCCCAGATGGAAAAATCGGGCTCTCACGGGCCTTTGGAAGGACTCTCCTCCACCAACTACACCAAACCATACACCTAGGGCGAACTAAGATGCTCCAAGCTTTAGACCCCTACTTTCACTTGTTAGAAGGGAAAAGAACTGCAGAGGAGATTGCCTGACGATGCCCGGTTTGTGCCCAAGTTAATCCAAAGAATGAGAAGATAGTAAAACATAGACATAGGAAAAGAAGAACTTATCTGGGGGACCACTGGGAAGTCGATTTCACTGAGATAACTCCTACTGTGGGGGCTACAAATATTTGTTTTTATAGACACATTTTCAGGATGGGTAGAGGCCTTCCCCGCCAGGAAAGAGACTGCCTTAGTAGTTACTAAGAAACTACTACAAGAAATTCTCCCTCGATTTGGTCTCCCCAGAACTTTAGGGTCAGATAACGGGCCAGCCTTCGTAGCGAAGGTATCACAACAATTGGCTAGCTACCTAAATTTGCAATAGAAACTTCACTGCGCCTACCGGCCCCAAAGTTCGGGCCAAGTAGAGCGAATAAATCGGACTCTAAAAGAGACATTAGTCAAGTTAGGATTAGAAACTGGTGAGACCTGGGTAGAACTTCTCCCCTTTGCTCTTCTCCGAGCCAGGTGTACTCCATATATTAATGGATTCACCCCATTTGAAATTTTCTTTGGAAAACTCCCACCTTTAGTACCTAAAATAGAAGATGAGAAAAAGGCAGAACTATGTAACCCAGTCTTACTTAAATCTTTACAGGCCCTTCAAAGTGTACAGAAGGAGATTTGGTCCCTGGTTCGTGCTGCCCACTCAGCCCCGGGGGATGGACTTCCCCATCAGTTTCAGCCTGGGGACTCTGTGTGGATCCGGAAGTTCACTTCCAAGGGACTAAAACCCAAATGGAAAGGATCCTTCACTGTCTACTTGACGACGTCCACTGCAGTTAAAGTAGATGGCATCCCATCATGGATTCATCACTTCCACGTGAAGGCAGCACGAGAGTGGACAGCTCAGGAAGACGAGACCTTAAGACTAAGACTCAAGCGTACATAAGTCTAACCCTCCATTTTTTCCTCTTTAGCCCAGGCATACAGAAACATACACTGGCCTAGAGTATGGGAGCTTATAGTAACTGAGACCGGTGAAATCATTGCCCAGAATGTCACGAGCCACGGTATTCCAGAGATCCAAGTAAACTTGTGCCGGCTTGCCAGAGATCCCCTCGCCATTACAACAGTTGGACACCACCTTGGATCAGGACCCTTCCTAGGTGGAGGAGCATGCTTAGGCTACAAGGGGGGACCCGGCTATGGCATATTATTGGCTGAGAAAAGCCTCTTAGAGATAGGACTCTATATTTATCCTCAAGGACATTACCTAGGGATATCTAGCTGCATGGGTATTATAGGACTTGGATGTAAGGGCCAAGGCCTATTTTCTTGTGCTAAGTGGGGTTATGAGACTATCTCCACTATAGCTAATTATAAAAAACAGAATGATGATCATATTAGATTAATAAGAGGACCAAACCCCTCCACATGCTCTCTTGGGTTTTGCAATCTATCATAATCACCATCAAAACTAGTAGCTCTGGGAGACAACACTATAGGCTCACAGGACAGACACGGTGTATCAGATTATATAAAACCAGGTATGATTCAGGATTATATTCTACTATACAGGTTAAGGACTCTCCCAGGAAAGCTAACCCCCAGGAAAGCTAACCCTATAGGACCCAACAAACCACTTCTAGTTCCGGGACTACCCCAAAGTCTTATACCTAAGAAAACTTCTGTTTCTGGAACAACTCCAACTCCAGCTCTATCCCCTCCAAGTAGTAGCCTAACAGCTATTAAACCCCAGGCATTTGACCAACCACAACCAAAACCAGAAGGAGCATTAATAACTATACTAACAACAATATACAAGAGCTTAAATAAGACCACCCCAGACATAGGACAAGATTGCCGGTTGTGCCTAAACCCCAAACCCCCTTACTATGTCGGGGTAGGAACTCCCCTAAACTTAACTGAGCTCAGCAGGCTAGAACTTCAAGTTGATTCACTAACAGAAATAGTCCTCCAAAATAGAAGAGGTTTAGATTTATTATTCTTAGAACAAGACTATGGCTCTAGGTGAAACTTGTTGCTTCTATGCCAATAACTCTGAAATAATTAGAGAAAGCTTACTACTAGTACAGAGAAATTTAGATGCCAGGGAAAAACAAAGACTAGAATCAGATAACTGGTTAGAAGTGTTGTTAGAACATCCTATGATGTTCTAACATCATAGGATGTTCTAACAGCCCTTCTATCTGCTATAGCTGGACCTTTAATCCTCCTCCTCCTCTTATTAACTTTTGGCCCATGTTTCCTCAATTTCTTGTTTAGATATATAAGGAAAAGAATTAATTCTATTCAACTTTTAGTAATACAAAATAGAGGCTATGAACAAATTCCACATAAAGAATCAAGGATTTGATTTTCCGTTAAGGCCAGTGGGGAATGTGCTGGCTGAAAAATTACTGCTCGGCTATCGTCCATGGGAATATAACATTCTAAGAATAAGCTTTCTGCTTCTGTTCCCTGCTTGCGCAACCAACCTGTGGGTTGACAGTTAGTAAAAAGAAGAAAAATAGACTTGTGTGTTCAAACAGGATGAAGAATAGGGGTTTAGGGCTTAAAAACCCTGTACCTCTACATTTCGGGGCTGCTTAATTTGGTGTCTGCGTACCCCTGGCAGACCCAGCAGGCTGAATAAAGAGTGCATTTCCTATAACTCACTGATTTTTGGTGGTCCGTGTGTCTATCGGGGGCTGGCAGCTACAACAGAGAAGGATAAAATCTGAGCAGAATATGATTTGTATAAATCTGATATGCTTGCGCTGTTTTATAAAATGCTAAATTTTATCAATATATTAACTAAAGTTGAAAATTTTAAAAAAACGATACTAATGTTGACAATTAACATTAATTTCTCATATGCTATGAGATCAATCTCAACATCTTTGCCTACAAAAATAGTAAAATGTCAAATAAATAAATGAATAAAGGTGCTTTTAATCAGAAAAATGATAATGGAATGGTGAGATGTGGTTAAATTTCAGTATATAAATGGATTTTTTTCAAACATGAGACTGAATGAGAATACCTTGGGAATAAGTGTAGAAAGAAACAGAACAGATCCAAATACTGAGCCTTGGGCCAATCCAACATGCAGAGGTCAGAAAATAAGGCGGTATCAGCAGAAAATGTGTAGAAAGAGCGCATAGCGACATATGAGGGATGAATACCAGGTGAGCATGATGAAGTAAAGAAAGAGTTTAGGCAGATAAAAAGGTAACTGTTTTCTGGCCTGGCGGAAAATGAAGAAACATTCTCTCTGGAGGAGATAAATCATATTTAACCCAATTTTTTTTTTTTTTTTTTTTTTTTGGTAAGGAAAACTTTAAACACAGTGTTGACATAAAAGAAGGAAAAAAACCCGGAAATAGAGAAACAGCATCTCCAGGTACTGGAACTGTTTATTTACTATAACAAACTATGTGTACTGTGTTCAAGGACAGAAGTTGAAATATAATTTTGGATAACCAACCTGTGTTCTTTTTTAAGATACATTTAAATAAGGATTACTTATGGCCCAGCTGGTGGGCCTGTTTTTCTTTCTCAGTTTTCTTTCCACAGTTGTCTTTTTTCCACTTTACAAAAGATAAGCATACTTTTCACTTATTCTGAGTTTTATTATATTGTTATAACACTGTAATACTATAATTACTATAATGTACCTCAGTTATTATCATTTATGGGGCATCAAAGGGACTCTTCAAAATATTGATGTCAATGAAACCCCATTTCTCAAGGTACCATAACTAACCACAGTTTTTTTGTAACAGCTGCATTTCCTATGTAATTTTACTTTTAATTTTTAATGAAAAAACAAGCTCCAAGGTATAAATATGTAAAATATAATTCGTAAACAGGCAACATCTTTCGTATACATTGTTGTTCATTAAGAGTGTAAAGGCATTGATCAAGAGAAATATTCTATTGTTTCAAATTTATTTTTTAAAGTCACAACCCTAATGGTACTTTATATCATCATGCTTGAAACAACAAGTTTATTTTTAATTAAATGATAAAGACAAAGGCCAATTTGTGTTTTGTAGGCGTTTTTGTATATTTTTTCACCTTTCCTATTTCTCCTTAGAGACACTATTCCCTTAGGTTTCCACAAAGAAGAATTCACTCCTTTTAAATAATTTGAAACTAGCAAATGTTTCCCAAGTTTCAAGCTAATCATCTCAGCTATGATAATCTTTATGAATGTTTACAGGGTGGGATTTGTTGGACACACATCTTATAAATTATTTGGTATTAAAAAGGTATTTATTAGAAATCATATATATGTGATAGTGAAGAAAAATTACTAAAAAGTCGTAGTTCAGATTTGAATTAAACTGAGAAATTATTTTATATGAATATTCCTTCCTACAAAATTAAATGTTGTTTTCCAAGAAGTACATTTGCCTTTCAATATGGTTGATCCTTGCTCATATAATCCAGAGAAAAACAGAAAGATACCAACCTGTACTGCTAATGGTAAGTTAAATAGTGGTGTTACTTTTCTTTAAAAAAATTAAGAATAATTACAAATACTATGCGAGTTACATACAAATAAATAACAGTGATTTAAAGATGATATTTATTATTTCACTTTGTATAAAACATTATTTCTCATTTCTTATTTTATGAATCCATATTGCAAGAGTATAGGTTTTGATTTATTCACTCACCTGCATTTCTAATGCTTTAGTGTTTAAACCATACACTGAACTGTAGAAATGTGGAGGGAATGATATCTATTCTATTGCTCTCTATATAAAGAGAGCCTGGACAGCCCTAAAAATTAGTCAAACATAACAAGGTTGGAGGTATTTTTCCTAGAGAATTGACTTCACATGTTTTAATGCATTTTTAAAAATAGGAAAATAGCTTTTTTGCAAGTGCTAATTCTGGTCAACACTTGGAGCAATGATAGCTTATCATTGATAATGATCAATTGCCAAATCTGCACTGGTTGCAGAACAAATATCTACTATGTGACTTGAAATTACTCTGATATCAACACTGAACCTACAGGAATGCTCAATGTATTTTGCAGAAAAAGTGGAAGTTAGAACAAGGACATATTAACAAAATGAACAGGGACAAATAAAGGTGAGATTGGGGAAGAAAGATTTAGATTCATTTATGGTTCTTTAAGATTTATCATTTTCATCAACAGCCTGGAAATAATTCACCAAAAACTTTTAAGAAAAAATAATGCTAAAAATATGAAGTGAGAAACTATAATTTGCTAAAAGAATAAATTGTTAATCTAGATAATGTGGGGTTCATATATGAGGTAACAGGCTAAATCATGTAGAAGGGAAATATTGTGTATTTAGTAATAAAAGAAGAAAAACTTCAGAACAGGCAAGGATATTGATTGGCAAAATTAATTAATTAATTAACGAGTAATGTAATTTAAATATTTTTTATTTAAAAGAAAGAAAATGTACACTATACGATATAGTTTATTTCTCTTTGTCGGTGCTTGTGCTGAGTTTATTTGGAAAGAGTTCACCTGTTTTGCAAATTGACAACAAAGATCTCCTTGGGGTAAGAGAAAATCTGGCTTTATTTATTTTTTTATGTTTAATTTTTTCTGACTTTATTGAAATATAAACAATTAGTTGCTCATATTTACATTGTACAATTCAATGAGTTTTTTAAAAATTATAGTTGGCATACAATAATAGACCCGTTTTAGTTGTACAGCCTTGTGATCAGGCATCCACATAACTCACAAAATGATCACCCCACTAAATCTAGTACCCCAATTCCCTCTTACATATTTATTATAACATTATAAACCACCTTCCCTTTGCTATGCTGTACATCTCCATGCCTATTCTGCAACTATCCATTTGTACCTCTTAATCCCTTTGCCCTCTTTTTTCTCCCCTAATTCCCCTCCCATCTAGTATCCCTCTAAATATTCTCTGTATATATGAGTTTATTTCTGCTTTTGTTGTTGTTGTTGTTGTTGCTGATTTTGTTCTTTAGATTCCACATGTATGTGAAATCATGTGATATTTGTCTTTCTCTATCTGACTTACTTCATTCAGCGCAATACCCTCTGGATCCATGAAGGCAATATCTTTTTCCATCTCCTTCCTTTTAGTCTGTGTGTCTTTTAATCTGAAGTGAGTCTCTTGGCAGCATATGTAGAGGTCTTGTTTTCTTATCCATACAGCCACTCTATCTTTTGGTTGGAGCACTTAATTCTTTTCCACTTGAAGTACTTGTTGATAGGAATGTAGTTATCACCATTCTTTCTTTATTCATGTTTTTGATATATGTTTTTTCTTCTTAAAAAAGTCCCTCCAACATTGAGAAAATCTGACTTTAAATATGGCTCTAGAATATTTGCCCAATCAGTGTTCTGAATTCACTGTTATTATTTTTGCTTTTATAAATTATAAAAGTTTGAAAATAACATGATTTATTGAATAATAGCTATTGGTAGAGTGTTATTAAGAATGAATAAATTTTTACAAGTAAAATGCACTATAATATCTCACTGAAGGAGTACTTTATTATTAATTACTATTTTAAAATATATTTGTAGAAATTATACCTGCATGTACCATATGTGGTCATTTATAAAAATGGGGTCGATTTGTATAAACCTTTTTGTAATTTTATATCTAAAATATTTTTAGATGATTTCTAAATAGAATATATATTCATCACTTAAAATGAATAAAATTATTTTTAAAAAGCTTATTTTTAAATATTTAGATTATTTTCTATTTTTCACTCTTAAAGTATGTCATGATATATATATCTAATGTGAAAGTTGAATTTCTTTTTAAGAAAGATAAATTTTCCATTATGTATTCTAAACAATTTTTTTTTTCAGAAATTTGTTTTGTCTGTTCACATTACTGAACTATCTTATTGTAATATTTTCAGTCTAATATATTGGATAGTCTAAGGGCCCAATCAGGTCAATAGAAAGTAAATCTATTTTCTTTATGAATCAAGTATTTAACTGAATTTTATAATTTATAGTTTCTCTTTCTAATCTTGCTTAATTGGTTAGAGATTTTAGGATATTGCTGAACAACAGGGATCATCAGTATCCTTGTATAGGTCTGATTCCAGTAAAATATACCTGCTAGAATTACATCAATTATTAATACCTTACATAGTCTTCCTATTCTTAGAAAACTTTAATTAATGAATTTATATCAGATGTTAAAATATGAAGTGACATCTCTAAAATTTGCTACACATATAGTTTTTATGTGTCTCGATTTCTTCACTGATTGATTATTAAGCAGTTATTAGACATTGATGCATTCTATACATACCTCATTTTATCCTTATAATGAGGTCAAAATGATTTTTATCTCTTTTTTATAGGTTAAAATTTAAAGGAAATTAATTTTGTCAAGACCATATAATTAGTAATAAATGATAGAGTAAAATTTACAAAAAGATCTCTCTGACTTTGGTTCTAAACTCTTAACAGCCATATTACACTGTTCCTTACGTTTTATTTTTTTGTGTGTGATCCTTAAACTTTAAAAAGTTCATTCTTAAACAATAAAAGGAGTGTCCAAATTTTTAACCTTAAGAGTAGACTGCCCTTTGTCTCATTAACCATTAACATGTTTTTCTTTTTTAGATCCGTGCTGGATCCTGTGTGGATTAGCAGTTTGAAGTCCTGTTTCTAATTTCTAGCTGGCTCCCACTGTTGCTAGACTTCAGCTCTGTTATTCACTCTGTTTTCATCATTGGCCAATCTGAGATTCTGAAAACCTACAATTACAAACATAAGATACTGGCAGAATGTAGTTGTCCCATCCAAATCATACACTTCCAATATTTTCTCTGTTAATAGTCACTGGTTAGATATATGAGTGATTGCTGGGGACATGTAGACATAGGCAATGTGACAAGAAAACTGATTTTGCACTGTCACAAAGCTGAACCTGAAAAGTAGGTTTAGATTCTAGATACCTGTGACTGAATGGAGACTGTGAAGAGATACAATGCATTTTCTTTTTTATTCTTATGGTCTCAGTTACATGTGCAAAATGTTGAAGTCTTGAATAGATTACTATTACTTTTTTTTTTTTTGGTAAATATGGCTATATCTGCATTGTATTAACTTTCAATTTTTCCTAGATTCAACTAGTATTAATTTTGTTGCAATATTACAGTTTATGCTCTTAAAAAAAATTTCTATGTCTTCATTAGTAACTCTAAGGGAAGTTGGAAGAGGGTGCAATAGGGTGCTAAGTAAATGTCACTTTAATATGAAATAGAAAATTTCAGAATTTAACTATAGATTTTAATTCATTATACCGGTATAATTTTATTTTGATGAAATTAATAATTAAAAATGAATGGATTATTTTTCAATCCTGAATGAAGATTTTATCTAATTTATTTTACAAATACATAAATTTGGAGTTAGTTACAAATGACTAGAAGTTTGTAAGCAAGGGTGAAAAAATAATTTATTATGGGTTTTGCAGGTCAATTTCCAAAACTGAGTTGATTTCTATGGTTATTTTAAAATAGTTTCTTTTGCACGGTTCTAGATCAAATCTTCAACATCATGGATTATTATCTTGCAAAGGGCTATGTTTGTGAATATGATTCCTTTTCCTTAGCATTTTCTAGATATAAAGTTACTCATGTAGTTTCTCATTTTTGTATCTTTTTATTTCTAGAATAAATCCCAAAGAGAAATGAAGAACTATACAAAGCAGATTGAGTTTATTCTTCTGGGACTGACAGATAATCCTCAGTTACAGATTGTAATTTTTTTATTTCTACTTCTGAATTACATGTTGAGCATAATAGGAAACTTAACCATTATTGCCCTCACTCTACTGGATTCCCATCTTAAGACCCCAATGTATTTCTTCCTCCGAAATTTCTCTTTTCTGGAAATTTCATTCACAAGCGCTTGTATCCCCAGATTCCTAATCATCATTGTAACCAGGGAAAAGACCATTTCCTATAATAGTTGTATATCTCAATTATTTTTTTATATATTCTTGGGGGTTACAGAATTTTTCCTTTTGGCAGCTATGTCTTATGACCGCTATGTTGCCATTTGCAAACCTTTGCATTATATATCCATTATGAGCAGCAGAGTTTGTCATCAGCTTGTACTCAGTTCATGGGCAATTGGATTCCTGGTCATTTTCCCTCCACTGCTTTTGGGTCTTAACCTGGATTTCTGTGCTTCAAATATCATCGATCATTTCATTTGTGACATTTCTCCTTTCTTGCAACTTTCTTGCTCAGATACACATTTACTAGAACTGATTGCGTTTTTCTTAGCTGTGCTGACCGTCATCGTCACCTTGTTATTAGTAATCCTTTCTTACTCTTACATCATCAAGACAATTCTAAAATTCCCTTCAGCTCAACAAAAGAAAAAAGCCTTTTCTACCTGCTCTTCTCACTTGATAGTTGTATCTATCACTTATGGTAGTTGTATATTCATCTACGTAAAGCCATCCGCAAATGAAAGAATCGGTGTAAGCAAAGGAGTAGCTGTGCTCAATACTTCAATTGCTCCTTTGTTGAACCCATTCATTTACACTCTGAGGAACCAGCAAGTTAAACAAGCCTTCAGAGATGTATTTAGAAAGACATTTTGTGTTTTAGACAAGTAATACTATTTATCGAAATAATTAACATAAAACGTAAAAGGAATAAAACCTATTTTGACTCTTCTAGTTTGAGAATTAATCTCTATTATTTAATTAGTTGGATCAAGCTTAAAAACTTTTTCCATTCTATACATTCTTAATTCAGCTTTCTCTTAATATTGAAACTTTTCTACATTGGAAATATAAAATTGCGAAATTTATTTTTTTCTACAACTGTTAGAATAAGATGAATGAAGGTTTTATTGTAATATAAAATATGAATTCTTGGAGTGCTGTATCCATTAAACAATTTAAATAAATGTACTATGTTTTATTTAAAAGCCATATCCTTCAAAGTTCTTAGAAAAATTGAATTTTGTCAGGATTAAATATACTTCAGATGCTCCAAGAGATTTTGCACTTTAAAAGAATGATCTAGAGAATTATTTTGTAATATCAATTGTTATTGACATTTTGTAATATCAATTGTTAATATAGTAAAAAAGCATAATTTCCTTTGAAATGAATCATACATTTTATTTTTGCGATTTTTAGTTTTCTTTGGTTGGGTAAAATTTTAAAATTGCAGTAGAAAATGAAATAAGATTTAATACACAAGTAGTTGATTTCTCACATCATCTTTTTCAAGTACATATAAGCAAGTTTAATCTCTTGAACATGCCAATGAACATATTGAATAAATGAGAATACATGATGAATTTTATAATATTATATATAATTATTTGTTTTTAATTCTGTGTGTTTCCTACATTAATTGATACCAAATATCAATTTCTCAAAGTGCAAATGACTACTTAAAAAATAAAATTATATTTTATTTCTTCCAAAATCGGCATATGAAATTATCTTTTTTTTTTTTTAACTTTAGAATTCTTAGAACACGTAAATGCCACAGCTCTATAACTGTCCTAAGGTAGATGCCATTAGACCTGTTCATTTATACCATAATGATGATTAAGCTAATAGCACTAGATTATTTTCCATATGTGCCAGTAGTATTTGTTCTTATCTTTGTCTACAGTTATCATACACTTCTCTAGTCAATATTCCTTAAAATATTTATCTATTAATTTTAATGACAATGGGAAAAGAAAACATAAATGGATGAATAAAAGTTTATTACTAGATTGTTGGTGGACTTAGATCTCCACAATAAATTGCAAGGAGACATTTAGAGACATACATGCAAAGTTAAAAAAACGATTTTTGTCAAACATCAAGACAATGATCATTGTCAATCTGCCTAGAATAACTAGAAGAGATAAATTTATGGAGAAGTATGTTGCATAAACTTTCTATAATTTTTTCTTTATCTGTACAGCCTCATTGGATAAGAAACAAAGCAACATGTTTTGTACTCCACCTTCATCTCTGTAGCAGAGAGCATTTCCCTAAATGCCAGTAACACAACATCTTCCATTCAACAACATACAATATAACTTTATCACTTCTTTATCACAATATCACTTTACAACTTCATGCAATATAACCGTATCACTCCTTCTAAGAAGAAGTAGGACGAATTCCTTTTCCTGAATTTGGGAAGAAGCTAGTGACTACTCCAACCAGTAGAGTTGATGCTAGGTGATTCCAAGGTTAAATCATGAAAAGAATATATCTCTTATCTAGATCTCTTTATTTTTGGGAAATTTATCCTTGAAACCCAACTACCATGCTGTGAAAAAGCCCTAACTGGCTCTTAAGAGAGAACACACAGAGAAGTGCATATTGGAAAAAAAAAAACCCCAACAGCCTAGTATTTGAAACCTATATAATTTTATTAAACAATGTCACCCCAATTAATTTAATTAAAGTAATAATAATAAAAAAACCCAAAGGCCTCAAACTGACAGCCTGATTCAACTGACATACATGTGAGTGAAGGGGTCTTAAGATGACTCCATTTTTCAGTTTTCAAGTCTTCCATATGAGGTGTCAAACATCATGGAGCAGAAACAAGACCTGCTGTACTTTGTATAAATTCCTGATGACAGAGTCTGTGAGCATAGAAACTGGTTGCTTTATGCAATAAAGCATTGAAGTAAGTTTTAATGGTGGTCTTCTGGCATGTGGGTGCTTACAACTGACATTTTTTTTCCCTATGGAAGTCATATAAAAGGAATCCGCAACTCACAGTAGAAACCTGCAATTAATTGATTTCTCCTGACAATTAATAAAAATATGGCTTGTATTTTTCAAAACTCATCAGATTGAGTACTTAAGATTTGTGCACTGCAGTGGATATAAATTTTACTTAAAAATTGTTAAAAAAATTGAATTCTGGATATTAGTTTTGCTTTTTAGTGTGATACAGATTATCGATTCTGTCATTGCTTTGTGTGTAGTCTGAGATTATGCAAGTGTTACATTGAAGAAAATGATACCAAAGTTTCTCATTGTAGGAGTAAGAAATTACAAACACAGACAGGAAGTTTTTAAGCATTCTGTATATTACTGTATACTTATATGCACACACACATATCTACACTGTCTTTTGAGAGGGCTTATAAGCAATAACCCACCAACATAACCAGTACCCACATCATTATTACCTAAAAGGAACCTGAGATCCTCAGAGAAATGACTATATTGTTCAGGGCTGGATCAAGGAAAATATAAGAGAGCTGAAATTACCTTGTTTTAGGGAAGTTTCAAAAAATGAAGAGTACGTATAAAAAAAGTTCAGAAGCTAATTAGAAGAGGCTCTGACTCACCATATTTGGATAATATGCATATCAACATAAATGATGATATGAACAGATTATAACTTAGTTGAATGAAATAAGAGTCCTTGAATCAATACTGCTTTATAATAAGTAATATTCACAAGAGAGAAAAAAATCATCTTTATAGTAAAATATGATGACTAATCAATATAGAAATGATGATTAAGTTAGCAAATGATCAATGGATGCTAAAACTAGTGGATGCAAGTTTCATAGGAAGCAAGATATTTACATAGTCTTAAAATATCTAACAAATTACATATTATTACATATAGAAGTACAAAATGTACACAATTGTGATGCTAGAGAAGGGTGTGTGGAGTCCTTGTAATATTTTTGAAAACAATTCTTTAAGTTTAAAATTTCAAAAATGGTACAAAAACAGGAAGGAAATTAAATTTTGGGTAGTGAATACACAATGCAATACACATGTGACATATTATTGAATGACACACTTGAAACCTATATGATTTTATTAACCATTGCCATCCTAATAAACTTAATTTTAAAAATGAAAACAGTAAAATAATAAAATAATAAGATAAACTAGCTTAGACTAAAAGAACCATTCTCAAAGTATAATATGACTTGTGGGCTCCCCTTACAAGGGTAGTCATGATAGGCTATGAACTATTACAAAAATTACCGTGTCATATCTTCATATGTGAGACGTTGACTTACAAATGACTGAGAGTTAGTAATACACTAATTGACTCATTAAGCCAAGAATTTCTTGTCCATACACAAATGTTAGAATTTGTTGAGGTATACTATTTGGAATTTTTTAAGAAGGTTGGATGTTGTACAACATCTGAAAATTTTTTTTATCTGTGCTCAAACATTCTCATAACTTTAGGAGATGATTCCGTGTTTTCCAGTCATAAGTAGTAGAATCTGTTCATTAAAGTTTGCACTAATTATTTTCTCTTTTTAATGTGAAACTATTGTTAGATTGAATTAATCCTTATATTAATTTCCTTTTGAATTTATGGGTAATTTTAAGAGCACATAATAATAATAATGGCATGCAGCAACAATATTTTAATTATAAACATTTTTACTAAAATTTCCAGGTATGAGGCATATGAATGCATTTCAAATCAAATACGAATCATTTATATTTCTGTTGCTGAAAGGTTGTTACTATCTCAGAAAACAGAAAAGAATGCATACAATCAACTTTCCAATTTTTATGCCCTTTTCGTATCAGGTCTTCTAAATATTAGAAAGAACATCTAAATGTGCTATGACTGAAACAAAAACTTTTACATGAATGTTCATGTCAGCATTGTTCACAATAGCCCCAAATGGAAACAATCTCAGTGTCCACCGGCAGATGAATGCATAAACAAATGGGGTGTATCCGTGCAATGGAATCTCATTCTTGTATGAAAAGGAATAAAGTACCGATAGATTCTACAACATAGATGGGTCTTGAAAACATTATGCTAAGTAAAAAGAGCAAGACAAAAGAAGCCATGCATATTGCATAATTTCATATATATGAAAGGTGTAGAACAGGCAAAATATAGAGACAGAAAGTAATGGTGGTAAGGGCTGGAGGAAAGGAGTAAAATGGAGTCACTGCTTCATAGATATGGAGTTTCTTACTGAGATGATGAAAATGTTCTAAGGTTAGATAATGGTGATGATTGCACAACTTTGTGAATGTAACAATAGTCATTGACTGCATGCAGTAAAATTGTTAAAAAGGAGAATTTTAAGTTACATGAATTTTATTATAATAAAAATATACCTGGAGAGGAATATTAGAAAATACATAGATTGAACTGGGAGATCTAAGAACCTTTAGAATCCTAACTTCATGATTGTCAGGCCACTTTATGGAAATCCTTCTCTTGTTAGGAGAGGAGATTGAAAGGTGAGATGAAATAACAGAATGTGTTACTAACAAAAACAACCTTGATTGCATAGCTGATGTACCTGGCGATAGTGCTTTTCAGTTTAGAAGAATCACAGGTTATCAAAGTCAGACAGGGCTTATGTTTTAGTCACTGTGCCCACCTTTAATCCAAGAACACAGGCCTAACCCTAAATGTCACATAATTACTTTGGTCCTGATAATGAACATTTTGGAGACTTTTGTGCATATTTCTTTATTCAGATCATCACATATTGATTTCAGTACATAAGAAATCTTTGGTGAATGATTTATGAGATCATGTTGATAATAAATAGGCTTCAAAGTTGGCAAGGAGAAAATAACTGCAATTTTATCTCATCTTTTTTCTCTTTATCAAAACATAAACTCTTAAAACATGCTACAGTAGGACAGATTAAGGCATATAAAATCTAGTACTTACATTTAGAAATGTTCAGACAAGCTTAATTTTTTTGATGTCAATAAAGTAATTTAATAAACAGAGATAAGCAGACACATTGATAAATAAGAGTGTATTATGACAGAGAGAGAGATCCCTACAGCTATGTCAGCGTATGTACTTCCAATTACATTGTCTTTTCTCACCCCTCCCCTACCAAAACCACACTTCTGCTTGAAAGGTAGTGTATTGTAGTAGATGGAAATTAATCAAAATCAGGATTCAGCCTCTTCTATTTGCTACCTATGATATAATTGTCAATTTACTCAATCTTCTGTCCACATTTTGATACAACTAAAACATATTTATAGAACTGGTAAGAGTATTCATAATAAAACTTGAAAAGAGTTTTGTGCTTTGGGGCCATTATAAAATAAAACAAAGTTGTACCTGAACACAAGCACTGCAAAACTGGTAGTCAAAAAAGGCAGTTATTTCCAAAATTCTGTCAATAGAAATAACTTAAAAGAATATTTAATTGCAATTTCAAAGTGTACTTTTAAAATTTAAAATAGTGAAATAAGCCAGACAGAAAAAATTGAAAACCACATGATACCACTTATATGTGGCATATGAACCTAAAAGCAAAAACCGAACAGGACAAACAGAGACTCATGGACATGGACAATAGACTAATGGTTACCAGAGGGCAGCGGGAAGGAGGGAGGAGGGAGGTAGATGGGGTAAAAGAGCTCATATATGTGGTGACAGAAAGAAATCTAACTATGAGAGGTGAAATTTTATTTATTTGTTTATTTATTTTTTGGTGAGGCAGCCCTTGGTTGACCTCACAGATTGCAAGGACCTTGTCATCTTACAATCCCTTATCTTTTATGCCGACAGCACCTGGTCTTCCTAGGTGGTCTCCCATCCAAGTACTAACGAGGCCAAACCCTGTTCAGAGGTGAAATTTGAAATAAAAAAAAATTGTTAATAGTCTCTGAAGTTCGAATTTAATATCAGAGGCAGTTTTTTTCCCAATTTTTCTTTAATGATTAATTTTTGTCATTTTTGTCTGTTAGCCAAAAAAGTAATAATTTAATTTCAAAGGTAATAATTAAAAACGTGATAGCATTATTAATGAAGATTTGTTTTCTTTCCTTTCCTCCCTCCCTCCCTTCATTCCTTTCCTTCCTCACTCTTGATCTTTCTTTCTTTTTTTTTCTCTCTCTCTCTCTCTCTCCTTTCCACAAGCAAGCTATTTCTATTTTTAATTTTGTCTATTTGGTTTCAAACTCTACATTCTTCAATTTAGGAATATTTTCTTCAACTGTCTCCTTGATTATATTTTCCATAATTATTAATTTTAGAAGTTCATTTCCCCCCCCTATTTTTGATAGTTGGATATCCATGATACCTTTTTATTCATTTATAAGCATTCTGTTGATGTGTGTAGTTATTTTATCAGCATTTAAAATTTGATGTTCCAATTCACTCTTATGCATCTATTCTAATTGTTAACCCATAATAAATGACATTATCCTTAAATTCATTTTACATTAAATGTATGCCTTTTTGGTATTTTGCTTTCCCTTTTTAAGTTATCTGGATTCAACAGTGGTCTGAAAATATTAAAATTCTAGAAATAAACAGTTCATAAAATTGAAATTGCTTGTGTTCTGAGTAGTGTGGTGAAATCTAATACTGTTCCTCCTTCTTCCTTTTGTACCCAAATCATCCCTTTGTCCACACTGCATACACTACAGCCCATTAGACACTAATTAGCCTTGGTTATCAGATTGGCTGTCCAGGTATTGCAGTGGTTGTGTTCAAGTAAGCCTTATTTTATTTAATAATGGCTCCAAACATAAGAGTAGTGGTGCTGGAAATTTGAAGAAGCCAAAGAGAAGCCATAAAATGCTTCCTTTAAGCGAAAATGTATGCATGTATAGGAGAAAACATAATATACATAGGGTTCAGTACTATCTGAGGTTTCAAGCATCCACTGGGGGTCTTGGAATGTATCCTCTCCTGATATGGGGGGACTACTGTACACCTTATTAGTGATCGTGAAGATGTTTCCACTTCAATTCTGATTATTCCTAAATTCTCACCAATATTTCCGTTTCCACTTTGTTGTATTCATTATTTTAATTAGCCTGGAATGCCTTATTTGGTTTATTTTATTTTAATACATCTTTGCTGTTGCTGTCTTCCGTTTTCATTTGATCTTCAGATTTAGGATATTAATTTTGGTAACATTGTCTTAGAGATAGAAACTAGTACTTTTACTCCTTAAGATATCTTCTATATAATTATATAATTTTAAATATTATTATTTTCTTTTCTTCCCTTGAACAATGAAGAAAAGATAGGTCAGAAATGAAGGCAAGTTTAATTACTTGGAAATATGCTTTATAGTTTTACAATAATGAAAAAGACAACGTATTAGTTTTGTTTAAAAGGAGTTTGCAGTGAGATTATGATGCAGTATTAAATGTCTTTGAGACAGTTAACATGAGTAAATTACAAGCACGAAGCAATGAAATAAGCTAGAAGCTGTAGTTAAATATTTAGAGGACTTTCTTCTTTCATTTCACTCTGATTCATCAAAACTTTGGTTTCTTTGAGAGAAATATTATCCTCTTTATGGAGTCAGTGAAAGCTTGCTTCACTTGCTTATTCCTCAGGGTGTAAATGAAGGGGTTCAACAAGGGTGCAACGGAAGTAGTGAGTACTGCAACACCTTTATTTATGGCCACTTCGTCCTTTGCTGAGGGCTTGACATAGATGAAGATGCAGCTTCCATAGGTGATGGAAACTACAATCATGTGAGATGAGCAGGTAGAAAAGGCCTTTTTTTTTTGTTGGACAGAAGGGAATCTCAGAATAGTCCTGATGATGTATGTGTAGGATAGACACACACAGACTAGGGTGATAATGAGTGCAAATACAGCCATGAGGATAACCATTTGTTCTATTACCCACGTATCAGAGCAGGAGATCTTTAGGAGGGGACCTGCATCACAGCTAAAATGATCAATGGCATTGGAGTCACAGAACTCGAGCTGGAGCCCCAAGCTAAGGGGCGGGAGAATGATCATCAAGCCAGATGCCCAACAGCAGAGGACTAATAAGGAACAGACCTTGTTGTTCATGATGGTCATGTAATGAAGGGGTTTACAGATGGCAACGTAGCGGTCATAGGACATAGCTGCCAGAAGAAAAAATTCTGTTGCTCCAAAGAGAATAACAAAAAATATTTGACTTGCGCAAGCGTTGTAAGTAATGGTATTGTCCCCGGTTGATATACTGTGCAGGAATTTAGGAATACAGACAGTGGTAAATGAGACTTCTAAGATGGAAAAATTTCTGAGGAAAAAGTACATAGGAGTTTTAAGATGGGAGTCCACCAATGTGAGGGTGATAATAGTCAGGTTCCCTGTTACACTCAACATGTAGGTGAGAAAGAGGAAGATAAATAGCAGAATTTGCAGTTGTGGATCATCTGTCAGTCCCAGCAGGATAAAAGTTGTTATTGGTGTGTGGTTTCTCATTGCTGACTTTTGAATTCTATCCAATCAGCATGTAAAAGTAATAGATTTTATCGGGACGCAGATATTCAAATTCTGTAGCAAAAGACTGTGCACATATAATCCAAGGAAACCAGTCTGCATTTCTAAGAAGGTGACATTTTGAAGAAAAAACAAATAGGTGTTTTAAGATGAGAATCTATGAGCGTAAGAATAATAATGGTAAAATTTCCAGGAACACTCAGTACGTGAGAAAGAAGATAAACACCAGAACTTTCAGTTGTGGATCCTCCGTAATTCCTAACAAAATGAATACTATTTTGCTGTGTGATTACTCATTATTATCTTTGATGTTTCAGGCATTCTGCATGTAAAATATCAAAAGAAGCATCTAAACAGAAGAAAGGAAATAATAAAGCAAAAATCAATGAAATAGAAAACAGAAAAATAAGAGGAAAGACTAATGGAATCAAAACGTGATTCTTCGAGAGTATGAGTCACATTAATAAAACTGTTGTGAGACTGATCAGAAAAAAAGAAAAAATTAAATTTATCAGGGATGAGAAATATGACATACTTGTAGGTTATACAGGCATTAAAATGATAAAATGGAATATTTTGATAAGCTCTGCAAAGTAGCGTTGGCAGCTTAAATGAAATAAACTAATTCTGTAAAATATACAATCTACCAAAGTTAATTCAAGATGAAATATGTAAATTATACATCCCTTTATTCGTTAAAGTAAAAAAAAAAAACTTAAATCATCCCCCAAATAGATGCCAGGCAGAGAAGTCTAAACTGTAAATTCCTACCAAACGTTAGAAAAATACTAATTTTACACAAATCCTTTCATAAAACAGACATTGAAAGCAAAAATTATAACATTATCTGATTGAATTATCAGAGTATATAGAAATAATATAAATAACAGCCACAATGGAAAGGAGAAGAATAAATGGTTCTATATAGTAATAAATGTTCTACCCTCTAACTTCAATAGTTAAATAGTGATTCTAAGTGGTCTGTGAAATGTTCAGTGTGCATTATAATTCATAGAGCACACATATTTATTATGTTAAATGTTTATATTAGTAAATAAGAAATATTTCAACTCAAGTATATAATCTTTGACAATAAAAACTAGAAAAAGGTGTAAATAAACCCAAAATATGAAAGGAAAGAATATAAAGATAAGACCAGAAATCAATAGAATTAAAAACAAAAAGACAATAATAAAGCTAATGAAGCCAAAAATTCTTTCTTTAGTGAATAATAATATTGATGAATTATAACCTGACTGACAAGCAAAACAAACAAACAACAACCAAAAATAAAACAATAAGAGGAAGAAAACACACTAGAAATGTCAGAAATGAAAAAAATCATTCCAGATCTCAGATATCGAAAGGTTAATAAGAGAATCCTATGAACAACTTATATAAATATCTTGGACAACTTAAATGAAATAGATGAAATTTTAAAGTCTACCAGCTACCAAAACATATTCAAGTAGAAATAGATAGCTGAATAGTTCTACAGCTATTAAAAAAATTGAATTTGTAGTTCAAAATATTCTACAGCAGAATTTCCAGGAGTAAATATCAAACAATAAATATTGCCAGTTCTATACAATCTCTTTGAGAAAACAAGAGTAAGGAACATATCCCATCTTAATTTTTGAGGACTTAAACATACTTGTAAAATTTATATAAAATGCAAGGGCCAAAATAGAAGTCACATTTGAAGACCATAAAGTATGATGGAGAATTTTTCACTACAGGTATAAATAATTCTTTTAAAGAAACCATAATAAACACAGTGTGATGCTAAAAATGATACTGGTCAGATTTCTTCAGAGAACAGAGAACATTAGCATACTCTAACTCCTTTTACAAGGCCGGTATCACCTTGATAGTAAAATCAAAGATACACATTACGAAAAAAGAAATTCTAAACAATACCCTCTTTGGACATAGATAAAAATCTTCAATAAGAGAATAACAAATCAAATTTAGCAATAACATTATTAGCACAATGCATCACGAGGTGACAGTTATCCTAGGAATACAAGATTGATTTAATATTTTAAATCAATTAATTTTATTCTCTATAATAACAGAGACAGAGAGAATACATATTTTCTTCTGAATAATTTCAGAAAAATATTCTTGACAAAATTCAACAACTATTTATGCTAAAAAACTCTCAGTGAAGTAAAAGCAGAAACTTCTTTAATGTGATAAAAGACATCTACCTATCAAAAACAAAACAAAACTTTTGCTAATATCAAATATAAAGAGAAAAGCCTAAAAACTTTTCCCTGAAATCATAAACTATGAAAGGACGATTAATTCATAGCTGATATTCAACAATGTGCTGGAATTCCTAGCCAATAAAATAAGGTGAGAAACTAATAGTGACATTGTGATTAGAAATAAAGAAGTTAAATTGTTTTCTCTTGTAGATAACATAATCAGATATAGAATCCTACTAATCTACAAAATATGTACATGAATAAGTAAGTGAGTTTAACAAAGGCACAAGATGGAGAGTCACTATATATAGAACATTGTGTTTATGTATAGCAACAATGAACATTTGGAACTTGAAATTTTTTTAAATGTCATTTACGACTTTATTTAAACAAGAAACACATAGGCATAAATTGAACTAATTAGAATAGCAATACTATGGAAATTACAAAAAAATGACATTGAGATAAGAATAAATATACAACTCATTAAAATAGAACAATGTATACTAAAATTAGACAAATTGAGGGCAAAAATAAAGCCTTATCACAAATGGTGCTGCTACAGTAAGATATACATATGGATAGAAATGACATAACAAAAAATAAACTTGAAATAGATCATTGACCTAATTAAAAATACTGTTTTTTGAAAGGGAAAATTAAAAGTGAAAAGAATAGTTATACACTAGAAGGTATTTATTAAACATGTCTCTGAAACAAAGATCCTTTATTTTGTATATATATGAATATATATTACATTTATTAAATACATATTATACATACATATTATATGTACACTATGTATACTATGTATGCTATGATGAAGATGCAAAGTAGTATATTGGTGTATATATACATAATTTACAAATAAAAAACAAACAACCCAATAAAAAGAGGTAAAAAATTAGAACAAATACTTCACAAAAAAGGAGCATGAAGGACATGAAAGCACATGAAGAGATGCTCAATATCATTAGTTATCGAGGTCATGAAAACTAAAATGATAACAAGATATTACTAAACATTCCTTAGGATAGTTGAAATTAAATTTACTAACAATAGCAAGTATGGGAAAAACACTATGAAATTGCAATGTTTATATATTGCCAGTGGAAATATAACATAGTAAAACCACAGGTAAAGAGGATCAAATATATGATGACGGAAGGAGATTTGACTTTGTGTGGTGAACACAGAATGCAATATACATATGAAGGATTATTGAATTGTACACTTGAAACCTATATAATTTAATTAATTAATTAAATAAATTTAATTTATAAAAACTATTTTAGGATACAGCTTTGATGTTTTCTTTTATAATTTCTTTTCTTAAATAATTTTTATTTTTTATAAACAAAAATAATTTTGCAGTTTTAATATACAGTTTCTTATAAAATTAGAAAGATATCTATTATATGACATGGCAAATTTATTCTGAATTTACCCAAGAACAACAGCAACCAAAAAAAACGTGTCCAGAGGGAGACTTGATAATTTCAACTTTATTCATAATAACCAAAAGTAGAATGAAATAAAGTAAACATAGGTGAATAAATAAATAAATTGTGTATCTATACAAGGAATGCTTTATAGCAATAAAAAAAAAAGAATTGATGTATGAAACATGGATAAATTGTGAAGTAGAATGCTAAGATAAAATATATACACAGTAAAGAGAAAGTACAATAAATTTTAATTTATTTCTAGAGAAGACAAACCAAATCTATTGAGAAGTTGACAAAGAACATAATCATTTTGAAGTAATAGAAATTTGTATGTCTTGATTTCAGTAATGGTTATAAGGATGTATAAATACATTTGTCAAAATCCATTGGAATGCTACACTTAAAATATGTTGTTTTAATAGTATATAAATTTTGCTTCAATAAAACTGATGGAACAAGAGAAGTCATGAACCAGGAGAAGGTATTTGCAACAACTCTTATGGACTGCAACCAGCATTTATAAAATTCCACTACAAGTCAATAAAAAACCAAAATTCAACCCAATAACAACTAGACATGTCTTCACAAAAGACTATATCTAAAGGCCAGTGAGCATAGGAAAATGTGATATTTTTAGTACTTAGGATAAAAGAAATTAAATTCACAACTAAAGTACAACCATCAGAATAATAACATTAAATAGATGAATCAAAGTAAGAATATTAAGGGATAAGTTGAACACTGATATCTTAAAGATTAGAATGTAAATTCCTATAAATACAGCAATACTTAGAATATACTTATAGAGCTGAATATCCAGATATCTATAAAACAGGAAATTATAATTTTCAGTATTTACTTAATAAAACATGTACATATGTACACAAATATATGCAGGTGTAAGGATGTTTATAGCAGCATTATTCTCAATAACCTCAAGACAAAAAAACAAAATGTCCATCAATAACGGAATCAGATTTTAAATTGTGATATATTCATACAATGGACAAATATAACAATAAAGATAAAATAACACGGTTACATGAAAGAACCTGGAGCGTTCTAACAAACATAATTTTAAGTGAAGACACAAGACACAAAGAAGACAGAAAGCGTAATCCACTTACACAATTTTCAAAAATAAGCAAAACCAATCAGCAGAGTTAGTAATCAGGATAGTGTCTCTATTCAGGGAGAAGTGTGAGGGTACGGACTAGGTCTAGGTATATATATGGCTTATACGATGCTGTTATTGTTCTATTATATCTATTTTATTTCTATATTTTTATTTATAAAACTCTTTGCTTGTGATTTGTTCATTTTTTGTAATGTTCAACTACTGTTAAATTTAATAATTTTTTAAAAACAAAGAAAACCATGAGATTTGGCCATTACATTTGACACTTTAGTATTCTATAACAGTTCCTTATTTCTACTCTTTTTACTAATGTTTAATTAACAAAACATTTTTTTATATATATCTAGTCTATTACAGTATGAGGAAGGCTTGACACATGTGTTCATTAGCATAGCTCAAGTTAATATTCACTCAACCACCAAATTGCAAAGATCAGGTCATTTACATAAAACTTTAAAATAATTATCCTCATCAGTTTATATATATCTATATCTTATGTTAATCTTTATGTAGTCTCTACTTGCCCTCTCTACACCTTTGTCTTTCATTCATTACTCAGATTTCTAAAATCCGGCTTCTTTATCCACTCACTTTCTTGCTCGATTCATTATATTCTTCTGCCTATTGCCCACATCTGAATAATAGCCAACGTGTTTAGACTGTACATCCTTAACATGTTATAAAAGAGTCCATCTTTTCCATTCTATCTGCTTCTATCCTACTTCAGATTACTTTGATCTTGCACTCGATATGAAAAACACTGGTTCTCTAGCTGGACTTCCTATCTCCTGTTTTGATCAGTTTAACCTATTTTCCTTACTGCACCTAGAATAAGTTCTGAGATACTATCTCAGTTCCTCCAGACTACATTAGGTACAATCCGCTATGTTTCTTTATCCATCATAGCTATATCAGAAGTTTTTATTTATTGTTTGTCACCCACTTAGACTATGATAGTCTTGAGATCAG
This sequence comes from Pteropus medius, assembly GCF_902729225.1. Taxonomy (NCBI): domain Eukaryota; kingdom Metazoa; phylum Chordata; class Mammalia; order Chiroptera; family Pteropodidae; genus Pteropus; species Pteropus medius. Next base: position 95,783 of record NW_024354704.1, read on the forward strand.
GGCCTATCTGGTTCTAAGTAGTATACTCAGATCTTATCGCGTTTCCTGGAATATAATAGCTTCTCAGCATATTAATTAAATACATAGATATTTACAAATGAAGACCAGGAAATATTCTTTACTGATATTTTATGGTTGCACTTGACAGAATCTTGATTCCTATGGTTCATTAGAAAATGCTATACTAATGTTAAAGGTACTTTCTACAATATGAGTATGTACCATGCTCCCTTGACCCTTCAGGGCACCGATTATTGAACAGTAAAATATAGTCACTTAGACTGTAAAAAGTCCATAGGACTTCTCATTTAAATTCTTCTAACATAGGCCATGTGTGAAAAAAATAGGAATCAAAAAAAAATAAGGTAATAAGGTTTTTAAAAAGTTCTAATTATGAGCAAATAATAATTTTCTATTGTATTGTATTTATATGATCCTTTTCTAGAAAGTTGCATAATAGGTGATACTCATTTTAATTTCACTGGTAGCATATAAAGTCTAAGTACAAACTACTTAGACTTTAGTCCAGTTACACGAGAAATAGCATCTTTTTTTTAATGGTGCGTTATTAGATGGCTAGTTTCAACCAAATATTGGTCCTGGGTTCCTTCTTTGACAAAATGGTCTCAGATGGAAACTGTGTAACAACAAGGAAATTCAGAGTTTTTAGACACCATCAGAGAGGATGACACTGATATATAGGCTCACGGACAGAGTAAACTATCTAAGCACTATTACCCTATCCTGTTCTGTACATCAGGTCCATGCTTGAAATGTCTGTGATGGCTCAAATTGAGAAACACAGGATTGTTGTTCCCCAGAGCCTACCTTCCTTTCCTCTGGCAGTAATCGTCTCTTCATTCCCTATTGTACCTCCAGCAAAAGTCCCTCTGATGTAAGGTATCATCCTAGGATGCGAAACATCTCTTTTGTCCTAGTTACCTACTTCAGAAACATGTTTCAGAAATATTCTGATAAGTTATATTGCAGGTATAATTTACTTATTTTGTTTAATATGCCTAGCCATCAAAAAGTACTTATGTTTTAAAAAAGACAAGATTTTTTTTAGATGAATGTCAAACCAGTTTCATTAAGTTGAAGAGATGGATTTATATAAATGAAGTGTGCATATATGTGTGTGTATATGCATGCACTTGCACATGTGGCAGCAATGGGGCAATAGATGTTGCATTATATGCCCATTGATTTTGACTATTTCATTGCTTACATACTTAATATAAAACAAAATTAATATTCTTGAAGATAAAATGACATTGAAGAAATGAAATTAATTTCTCCCATTCTTATGAACTATACAAATTTTAAAAAATAACTATATATATGTACACAAATGTGTGTTTATACATAAATGTGTATTTGTATGCAATATATATACACACTCAGGAAAGTGACAGGAAATATTTTAATTATTTTTCTAAACTTCAGAATAGAAAAAATTGATTTGAGAAATATGAACATACTTACTCTTTAGTCTTTCATTGGGGCTTCAGTTTTTGTTTTATCCTCACAGATCCTTCATGAAACTCACAATTAAACTAGAATTATTAGTAGTGCTGTGGATGTAATCTAGTCATGCTTTCTCACTTAACTTTTACTCAAAGGTAGTGGTGGAAATGTATGCAGAATATATCAACCTTTGCATCCCTGTGTCTGATGCTTATCAGGAATTACAGTATTAATCTAAATTTAAAAAGGAACTACTGTAGATCTGCATGATCTGAATAGCTAGATAGAAGGAAAGACTAACAAATAAGCAAATGAAAAACAGAAATTCTTTTTGCTTCTAGAAAAGTTGATGATTTGGCCTAAAAATTTTAACACAGAATGCGTCCCTTAAAGTTGAGGATGCTTTATATGGCTAGCTTGTAATAGGTAAGACCGATGAAGTAAAAAAAAAAGTCATTGGTGACTCTACTTCAAAGTGACTAATGAATGTAGTAATATAGAAAAATAAAACACATAAAAGCTAACTAACTCACCTAGGAATTGAGAAAGTGCCCTTAGAGACTGTAGCATGTGCTAATAACACCAAGGTCAAGATATATTACCAGTGTGTTAAATCTTTACTGAAATGATGATTTGAATAATTCACATTTTGTTGATTGCTATTGATATACAGCAATTTCCAAATGTTTATTGGTAATTTAGGTTTTATTCATAAACCGAATATTATTACCTTCTCTTTCACAGTTTCTGAATAAAAGTAATTCCTCAGCCTTTTCAATTTGTATATATTCACGCTATTACATCTTTGCCTGTATTATATGCTACAAATCCTATGTAATAATTTGTTATTTAATATTTGAGACAACTTATGTGGTCCTGGTATACAGAAAATTTGGTTAATATGTAGTAAACCATATTTGTGTTTTACGGTATTCTTTCAGAATCCTTTGCCATTATTTGAGAGGATTTATTCATCCTGATCCTTTCTATATTTTCTTCCAATTTTATGACTTATTTTATTTACATTAACATCTGTATTCTATCTGGATTATTGTTGTAATAAAGTGTGAATATATTGAATTGTCTCTCAAAGGATTATTCATTTGTTCTAATGTCAAGTGATTAAAAATCATTACTTTGGTCTCACTTTTTAATTTACTTTTAGAATTATTTTAAATTTCCTCATTTGGAAAGAGAGAAAGGAAACCATAATCAGTCTACAAATTTGAAAGAGTTTCTAAAAGACAAAATAGAGAGAGAAAGGATACTTGATATCTGATATTCGATTATATAATATTAGCCATTAAAGTCAAGAGTAAAAAGATAATCTTTTCCAGTAGAAGTTGATTACTTCTTGGAAAAAGATTGGTGTTAATGAAACACGGCATGAGAAAAAAGTGTGGAAGTTCATGATACTATCAAGAAATGATTGAATAATTGTAAGGCATTCTTTTTATTGGATGGCTAGGGGAGTAATAGAGGATTAAGCCAGCAGAAGTAGAAATTACATGTTTTAACTTGGAATTTCAAAAATATTAAATAATAGTTGTGAGTAATTTATTAGAAATTCTAAATCATTTATCCATCAAGAAGCTAGATCAAAGCTCCAACGTACTTTCCTACTCACCATTCTATATCGTTAGAGAAGTTCTTAATGTCCGCCCCATATAGGATAAAATAATATTTTAAGTGTTCACAACTGATAGAATATTAAAATAAATGAAAGCATCATTTTAAATTAAGAAAATGAAAAGTAACTACTGTATTTTATACAGATGTAACTGGAATATATTCAAGTTGCATGTGGTATATTTTCACACTAATACTAGAGTATAATACAGCAAGCCTAAAAGCCAAAAGAAAATGCTAAAACTAAACCTTAATTACATATTTAAAAAAATAAATTTATTGGGATGACGTTGGTTAATAAAATTATATTGGTCTCAAGTGTACATTTCAATAATATGTCATATATATATTGCATTGTCTGTTCTCCACTTAAAGTCAAATTCTTCCATCACCGTATATTAGACATCTTGTGCCCTTTTATGCCTCCCCCTCCCTTTTTTCCCTCTGGTAACCACTAAACTATTGTCTGTCTATGAGTTTTTGTCTTGTTTGTTTGTCGCTTTCAGTTTTATATCCCACATATGAGTAAAATAATATGGTTCTCAACTTTTTCTATTTGACTTGTTTCACATATCACGATAATCTAAAATCTATCCATGTTGTCACAAATGGCAGTACTTCAACTTTTCTTATGGTTGAGTAATATTTTATTGTATATATGTACCATATGTTCTTTCTCTGATCATCTATTGAAAGGTACTTTGATTATTTCCATGTCTTGGCCACTGTGAATAATGCTGCAGTGAACACTGGGGTGCACATATCTTTGTGGATAACTGCTTCCAAGTTTTTTGGGTAAATACCTTAATTTTTTGAAGAGCCTCCAACTGTTTTGCATAGTGGCTCTATAAATCTACATTTCCAAGAGCACAGTATGGGGGTTCCTTTTTTCCCTGCAACCTCTCCAACACTTGTTATTATTTGTCGTGCTGGTGATAACCATTCTAACAGGTGTAAGGTGGTAACTCATTGTAGTTTTGATTTGCATTTTCATAATAGCAGGTAATGTTGAGCATCTTTTCATACGTCTGATGGCTGTTTGTATGTCTTCTTGGGAGAAGTGTTTGCTCAAATCCTCTGCACATTTTTTAAATGAGATTGTTTGTTTTTTTGTTGTTGAGTTGTATGAGTTCCTTATATATTATATATATTATTCCCTTATTGAAGGCATTGTTTGCTAATACCTTCTCTCATTCAGTTGGTTGCCTTTTCATTTTGTCAATGGCTTTTTTTTTTTTTTGCTCGGCTGAAGTTTTTTAGTTTGATATAGTCTCATTCGTTTATTTTTTATTTCAATTCCCTTGTCTTTGAGGTCAAATTCATAAAATCCCCTCTAAAGTTCAAGGTCCATGAGTTTAGTAGTTATGATTTTTTTCTATGCAATTTATTTTTTTAGGTCTTTGATCTATTTTGAGTTAAGTTTGGTGTATGGTGACAACAGCAGTCTAGTTTCAATCTTTTGCATGTGGCTTTCCAATTTTCCAAGCACCTTTTATTGAAGACACTTTCCTTTCTCCACTGTATGTTTTTGGATATTTTGCCAACGATTATTTGCCCATATACATGTGGGTTTATTTCTAGGTTTTCAATTCTGTTTCATTGTTCTGTGTGTCTATTTTTTTGCCAATACCATTCTGTTTTGATAATTGTCACTTTGTAGTATAATTTGAAGTAAGGCAATGTGAAACCTTCAGCCTTTTTTTTTCTTTCCCTCAAGATTGCTTTGGCTATTTGGGGTCTTTTGTGATTCTATGCAAATTTGAATATTTTTTGTTCTATTTCTCTAAAAATTGCCATTGGGACTTTAATGGGGATTGCCTTAAATTAGGCAAGAGAAAGAAATAAAAGTCATCCAAATAGGCAATGAAAAAGTCACATTGTCCCTTATTGCAGATGACATTATTCTTTATATAGAAAACTCTAATGACTCTACCAAAAAACTATTAGAAATAATAAATAAATGTAGTACAGTTGCAGGATACAAAATCTATGTACAAAAATCCACTGTGTTTGTATACACTTACAATGAATTTAAGAAAGAGAAATGAAAAAAAAAATTTCTTTTGCAATTACAGCTAAAAGAATTAAATACTTAGGAATAAATAAAACATGAAGGACCTATACACCGAAAACTAGAAGACATTATTAGAAGAAAATGAAGAGGGCACAAAGAAATGGAAAGATATTTTGTGTTCTTGGATTGGAAGAATCTACATAGTTAAAATAGCCATATTATCCAAAGCAAAATTTTCCTTTTAATGTGAAAAATTGTTAGATTGAATTCATCCATGTATTAATCTCCTTTTGAGTTTTTGATAATTTTAAGAGCTCATAGTGATAACAATGGCATGTAGCAACAGTATTTTAATTACAAAATTTTTTACTAAAATTTCCAGGTATGAGGCATATGAACGCATTTCAAATCAAATCTGAATCATTTATATTCCTGTTGCTGAAAGGTTGTTACTATCTCAGAAAACAGAAAGGAATGCATACAATCAACTTTCCAATTTTTATGCCCTTTTCATATCAGGTCTTCTAAATATTAGAAAGAACATCTAAACGTACTATGACTCAAACAAAAACTTTTACATGAATGTTCATGGCAGCGCTGTTCACAATAGCCTCAAATGGAAACAACCTCGGTGTCCATCGGCGGATGAATACACAATCAAATGGGATGTATCCATGTAATAGAATCTCATTCTTGTATAAAAAGAAGTAAAGTACTGATAGATTCTACAACATGGATGGGTCTTTGAAACATTATGCTAAGTAAAAGGAGCAAGACAAAAGAGGCCATGCATATTGCATAATTTCATTTATATGAAAGGCCTAGAACAGGCAAAGTACAGAGACAGAAAACAGTAATGATGGCAGGAGCTGGAGGAAAGGAGTAACATGAAGTCACTGCTTCATAGATATGGAATTTCTTACTGAGATGATGAAAATGTACTAAGGTTAGATAATGGTGATGATTGCACAACTTTGTGAACATAACAACAGTCATTGATTGTGTGCAGTAAAATTAAAAAGGGGAATTTTATGTTACTTGAATTTTAGTATGATAAAAACATACCTGGAGAGAAATATTAGAAAATATATAGATCGAACTGGAAGATCTAAGAGCCTTTAGAGCTCTAACTTCATGATTCCCAAGCCACTTTATGGAGATCTTTCTCTCGTGATCTGAAAATATTAAATGAAAAATTCCAGAAATAAACAATTCATCAGATAGAAATTAACTATGTTCTGAGTAGTGTTATAAATTCTCATGTCATCTCCCTGTCCAATCTGGACCTGAATCATCCCTTTGTCCACGCTTTATACATTACCTGCCCATTAGTCACTAATTAGCTGCCTTTATCAGATCGCCTGTCATAGTATCACAGTGCTTGTGTTCAAGTAACCCTTATTTTATTTAATGATGGCTCCAAACGTAAGAGTAGTGGTGCTGGAAATTTGAATAAGCCAAAGAGAAGCCATAAAATGCTTCCTTTAAGCGAAAATGTATGCATGTATAGGAGAAAACATAATATACATAGGGTTCAGTACTATCTGAGGTTTCAAGCATCCACTGGGGGTCTTGGAATGTATCCTCTCCTGATATGGGGGGACTACTGTGCACCTTATTAGTGATCGTGAAGATGTTTCCACTTCAATTCTGATTATTCCCAAATTCTCACCAATATTTCTGTTTCCACTTTGTTGTATTCATTATTTTAATTAGCCTGGAATGCCTTATTTGGTTTATTTTATTTCAATACATCTTTGCTGTTGCTGTCTTCCGTTTTCATTTGATCTTCAGATTTAGGATATTAATTTTGGTAACATTGTCTTAGAGATAGAAACTAGTACTTTTACTCCTTAAGATATCTTCTATATAATTATATAATTTTAAATATTATTATTTTCTTTTCTTCCCTTGAACAATGAAGAAAAGGTAGGTCAGAAATGAAGGCAAGTTTAATTACTTGGAAATATACTTTATAGTTTTACAATGATGAAAAAGACAACGTATTAGTTTTGTTTAAAAGGAGTTTGCAGTGAGATTATTATGCAGTATTAAATGTCTTTGAGACAGTTAACATGAGTAAATTACAAGCACAAAGCAATGAAATAAGCTAGAAGCTGTAGTTAAATATTTAGAGGACTTTCTTCTTTCATTTCACTCTGATTCATCAAAACTTTGGTTTCTTTGAGAGAAATATTATCCTCTTTATGGAGTCAGTGAAAGCTTGCTTCATTTGCTTATTCCTCAGGGTGTAAATGAAGGGTGCAACAGAAGTAGTGAGTACTGCAACACCTTTATTTATGGCCACTTTGTCTTTGCTGAAGGCTTGACATAGATGAAGATGCAGCTTCCCTAGGTGATGGAAACTACAATCATGTGAGATGAGCAGGTAGAAATGGCCTTTTATTTTGTTGGACAGAAGGGAATCTCAGAATAGTCCTGATGATATATGTGTAGGATAGACACACACACGGACTAGGGTGATAATGAGTGCAAATACAGCCATGAGGATAACCATTTGTTCTATTACCCACGTATCAGAGCAGAAGATCTTTAGGAGGGGACCTGCGTCACAGCTAAAATGATCAATGGCATTGGAGTCACAGAATTCGAGCTGGAGCCCCAAACTAAGGGGCGGGAGAATGATCATCAAGCCAGATGCCCAACAGCAGAGGACTAATAAGGAACAGACCTTGTTGTTCATGATGGTCATGTAATGAAGGGGTTTACAGATGGCAACGTAGCGGTCATAGGACATAGCTGCCAGAAGAAAAAATTCTGTTGCTCCAAAGAGAATAACAAAAAATATTTGACTTGCGCAAGCGTTGTAAGTAATGGTATTGTCCCTGGTTGATATACTGTGCAGGAATTTAGGAATACAGACAGTGGTAAATGAGACTTCTAAGATGGAAAAATTTCTGAGGAAAAAGTACATAGGAGTTTTAAGATGGGAGTCCACCAATGTGAGGGTGATAATAGTCAGGTTCCCTGTTACACTCAACATGTAGGTGAGAAAGAGGAAGATAAATAGCAGAATTTGCAGTTGTGGATCATCTGACAGTCCCAGCAGGATAAAAGTTGTTATTGGTGTGTGGTTTCTCATGGCTGACTTTTGAAATCTACCCAATCAGCATGTAAAAGTAATAGATTTTATTGGGACGTAGATATTCAAATTCTGTAGCAAAAGACTGTGCACATATAATCCAAGGAAACCAGTCTGCATCTTTTTTAACATCATAATCAATATCGTTGTTATTTAAATAGCCTTTTTGAATATTTCTTGCATGAGCAGTAGATTATTCCTTCAGGATTTCTGAATCCTGACCTTTTGTTTTGCTCCCCAGAATATAAATTTAGTTTATTGTTTGTAATTTTTAATATGGATTGGATTTACAAATAAGTTAGGAGGAAAAAAGATGATGTTACTTCGTGTGGAAGGAAGTTTGTTGCTCAACCTCGATTGCCATCACTTATATCCATGTTTCTCTCTTAGTGATCATGAAGAATTTTTTCTCTCAATTAATGTTGTCCCTTATGTCATATGCAATCACTTAATTTATATATTTACATTATAATATCAGATACACATGAAGGGTGAGTAAAATATTAATGGCTTCTTTTCCTGTATTTTGAGTCTTATTTTGTTGATATTATCTGTGACCATTATGGATATTCTTTAGCAAGAGGAAAGACTCTATTTCTAACCACTCCTAGTCTTAAACATCATTAATTATTTGTAATGGTAGCTATGAAAATATGTCCTAACTGAATACATAGTCTCTAGGGTCCTGCTATTTTTCCATTGCTGAATAAAATGGTATCACCCCAGGAGATATCAACTAGTTTGTTAAACGAATGACTTTTTCAAGCAGTTGGCTTTAAAATATATTCTGCAAATATATCACTTGGTTAATTTTCTGAGTCTAGAAAAATGGATTCATCTCTCCTTCACACATATTCCTTATAACATCCCATGAGATACATATAGCAAGGCCGATCTTGCTTTAAAGGGAATGATACAGGAAAAAGGACATTCATGCAGGAAAACTAATAATAATAATAAAAACTCTAATGAGGGAAATGATGCAGACTTGGCACAACTAAAATGAAGATGCTAACAAAGGTACTGGCCAATATTGTATAATGACAGTCTGTCACATACGCTTACTTCATAACTTAAACTCTCAAGATTTTTCAAGAAATAGATAAATAATGAAAACTATTTTCTTTGATGACACTTCCATCTTCAAAAGAGTGGTCTCTTTATGAGCATCTCATACCAATCAACAGCTTATGCAAAGAAAGAAAAAAGAGTGCTTTGTTTTCCAGCTCTCTGGGATTTTTCTGTATCCCTTCAGTCCTCCTTCTCTATGCAAATCCTAGTTTTGTCTTTGTTAGATAAGATCAATTTATTAATGGTTTCTCTCAAATGCAATTTGTGACAATTAATAATAGAAACCTCTTTTAAATTAGAGCTGGGAGGGCCCGAAGGTGAAACTCTCACACCCTACCACTCATTGTCAACTACCTCCAACACAATAGGAAGATGTTTTTCTACTCTACTACTCTAGGAGAAGAAGGAAGATTTTTTTTTAAGAGTTAATAGGAGAAACTTTATTCTAGAGTTTTATAAAAAAAAAACACACACGAAAAAACACGGCAGGTTAGCAACATATGACCCACTGGGGAGTATCCATTGTATTAAAAATGTAGTATATAAATATTTTATTTTATACATGTTTTAAAAAATTACTATTTTATACTTAAAACTTTTTAAAGTATTGGTTGAGTGTTATGACAAAAATGACACATGCTAACTTTAGAACAACAAAAATATATCAGCAAAATGATGAAATTTTTAAACATAATATTATCATTAACACAAACATTGCTAATAATCGGTTCAATAAGCCTAAAACACATTTATATACATAGTTTGTACATATGTGCATAAATAAAACAGTTTTATTGAAAACTTATACACTTGATTAAAATTCAAACATTAAAGGTGTATTCAATATAAAGTAAATTTTCCATCTCACTCTCTAAGTGTCCAAGTCCTACGACTCAGAGGAAACCATTACTAGTGTTCTCCATATTCTTATAGAAATACTTAATGGATATAAGCATATTTATGTGTATCTCTTTCTAAAATTTCATATCAGAGAATTTTTCTGCACTGTGCTTTTTCTTTGAAAATCTACTTTATCTTGAAGATTTATTCCATATCCACACATGTTCATGATTTATCTAACAGTGAATCAAAATTTAGTGGAAACCCTGAAGCATCAGGACATGATTTTAGTGCTGATATAGTCCAACTCTCCTATTTTCTGGGTAATGAGACTGAGACTCAAGAAGGTAATGTGAAAATGAGAGTAGCAGAGTAGAAAATGAAGCACAGGCATTCTAGTTCTCAATCCTGTGATTCTGAATTACATTGTAGGGGTAAATTCTCAGAAATCCTGGAAGAGTTACAAACAGGAAAAGTAAAATATTGAAAGGAAGAGAAATAGATAATGAGAGTGGTAGGTATGGTGAGCCATTCACTGTATTCAGTTAAACAAGGTTAGGGTCCTTTGCTAAACGTTTTGCCTGGAGCAACTTGTATTTCTCATTCAGTTACTGATTAAAACCTGGAGCAGATATTTTGATATTTTCCCAAGGACTGAACCTGAGTGAAATGAGATGCTGCTGCAATTACTAGCTTTCTGTAGGCCAGTAAAAAGAATAGGGATCCCCAACCAGGAAGAAGGAAGATCTGCTCCTCCACTCAGCTGATGAAAGACTGTTACAACTCAGCCAATCAAAAACCACTACATGTCAAACTCCTAGTTGTTTCCTCCAACGGACTTTTTTTTTTTCTCTCTTTTTTTTTGCTATGAACCTCTGAATTTGTCCTTTCTTCTTTAAAAGAACTTCGTCTCCTTTGTCCTCTGGACCTGAGCATGAATTGCCATTGGGCCACATGTCCCGAATTACAATTTTTTGCTTCTGAATAATCCATTTTGCTGGAGAAATATCTAGCTGTGTATTTCTTTAAGGTCAACAAAGTGAAATAGTGTGCTAATAATTTTCTATGCCTTATTCTTTGCCTTGTCCTTTAAATTTTGCTTATCTAAGAATTAATTCTCTTCTAACTCCTCTAGGGCTACCAAAAAGGCAATAAGTAGAATAAACTATGAAGTAACTAAAAATTGACATTCATGCTGTTGTCTTCTTTTTCATATTTCCCACTCTACATAACAGGAGTAAATGACCTTAGTGAAATATTCTTTTCAACCTTGCTATTCTCTGCAATACTTCACAAACAATAAAAAGTGCCTCTCTCACCTCTCTCTAGTGAATAATTTTGACATTAAGGGAACATTTCTGTTGAACTAACAGATGTTTAGGAAGGATGGAATTGTTTCTGCTTAAATTTTTAATCATAAAAGAATATTTATAATTTAGAAAATGTTCACATTTTAAGCAATGTAATATTTTTGGGGGGTATAAATTCCAGGGATTTGGAAAGTATGTTTCTGTATGTTCTTGATATTACACTGCAGGGGCGACTACTTATTGATAACTACAATAACAAAAATCTAGCCCTGTCAGTGACCTTACTCATACAAAACACTCTTCAATGGTTCATAACATGTCTACTACAATTTTCTATATTAAAATTCAAAATAAGCTTAACTAACCACATTACAGAAGGGTATGCCAACAAATATTTCTCTTATCTCTCAAAAGTGAAAATAATTCTCATATCTACCTTATGATACTTCTTCGTTCGATAGTTTTTTATGGTTTCAACTGGCAGCTCCTTCCTGTTTTTAACTGTGTTGTGTTAAGGGAAACGTGCCTCTATATTGGTTTAACAGGATCATCAACCTATATTTACTCTCCATGCATCTTCTAGAGGGTTTTGAGTTCTTTAAGTTTTTCATTTTCATATCATATGAAGACTCTCATTAGAGACTCTGTCTTATTATAAACCATGGAAACATTTTCCTTTGATTTCCATCATAAAGGGAAGAAAACCTAATGTAAGGAGGAAAATAAAAGAACTGCTTCTGAGATTTGGAAGAGCTTTGATGGTTCTGAGCCAGGAGATGGCTTTCCTACTCCCAAAAATAATGATATTTATGTTTTTCTGCTCAGTCTTCTGGATGTACACTGGGATCACCTGGATGATAAAGTAAAGAATTACAGGGACCTAGGTTCTAATGTCACTAATAAATATTTTGCGTTATGAACTTTGGCAAAGCAAAGGGATGCCGTCCTTTGAGAGAATGAGATAGAACAACAGCATTAGACAGAGGCCTGGTGCCCATTCTACTAATGAGAAAAGAAAAGCACAGGCCTGATTCAATTTCCTACTACACTTTCTAAAAATATGGGTATAAGTGATTTTATTTATTTTTTAATAATGTTCTCTATTTGATTATTCTTTTAAAAATTTTAAATTAACTTTATTGGGGTTACATTGGTAAATAAAATTTTAGAGGTTTCAAGAGTACAACTCAATAACATGTCATATGTATATTGAATTGCGTGTTCACCATCAAAGCTAAATTCCTTTCTCTTACTATATATTTGACTCCCTTAACCTTTATCTACCTTCCCCTGCTCCCTTTTCCCTCCGGTACACACTAAACTATTGTCTGTGTCTATGAGATTTTGTTTGTCTGTCTTGTTTCTTTGCTGCTTTTGGTTTTATGTCCCATATATGATTGAAATCATTTGGTTCTCAACTTTTTTCACCTGACTTATTTCGCTTAGCACGATTATCTCAAGGTCCATCTATGTTGTTGCAAATGGCAGTATTTCATCTTTTCTTGTGGCTGAGTAATATTCCATTGTATATATGTACCATATTTTCTTTAGCATCTATCAAAAGACACGTTGGTTGTTTCTATGTCTTGGCCACTGTGAATAATGCCGTAGTGACCATTGGAGTGCATATATCTTTATGAATAAACATTTTCAAATTTTTTGGGTAGATACCCAGAAGAGGGATTGTTAGGTATTCCTCTCTAGGTATCTACCTCCCAAAATTGAAAATGTTTATTTATAAAGATAAATACACCCTAATGTTCATAACAGCATTGTTCACAGTGGTCAAGACATGGAGATAACAGAAGTGTCCCTCAACAGATGATTGGATATTTTTTATTGTTCAGCCTGTAGATTTCATACAAAGTTTTTTGTATTTATATTTAAATATTTTTTTTGTCAGGAATGCATTATTTATTTTGAATTTCAATTATTTACTGCTATCATAAAGAATTCAGTTTATTTTTATAGTTTGACTTTCTAGCCTGTCAGCTGCTAAACTCATTTATTAAATTGAGCTTGTTTATAAGTTCTGCCTTGCCAGCAGCGTTCTAGGTAAGGTCCACCTAAGAAAGGTGCTTATGGAATTTGGAATATGGAAATAAGGAGAAGACAACACAGTTTTTCAGCTGCTCTTGGCAGTAGGAAAAAGCCAGTAGTCATTCAACATGAGATTTTGCTAAAATCATCTGTGCCTCTTGAGAATTGCCAGCTCCACTGCTGGAGATAGTCATCATCACTATTGGACACTTTCTCATACTCAAGCACTATCTGCAATTCTACCATTTTCTTTTCTTTTCTTTTTTGTCCTGTCATTTTCTTTGCTTCCCTAATTTTTCCACTGGTTATGCATCCTCTAATTTCCTGCCCCGTATTTTCTATTTTTCTTTCACAATTGCACCTAATACAGTCATTTTAGCAGCAAGAACATTGACTTAAGCCAGATAATAAATTTTATTTATCTTTACTTTTTTAAATTTAAAATTTAAAAAACTACATACTTATACAATCCATGAAGTGATTCCCACAATTATTCTAGCACCCATCTGGCATTACACACAACTCTTACAATAATATTGACTGTATTACCCTATGTGATACCGTAAATCCCCATGACTGTTTTGTAACTATTGTTTTGTAAGTACAGATAATAAATTTTAAAGAGCCAAACTAAGATAAAGGGAGTGAGAAATGAGAATATTAGAAAGATTTGATTGATATTTGGAAGTAAAATCCACCCTACAAGATTTGATGGACAATTTAATGTAGAGAAAGAAGCAGTAGGGAAAGAAGAGAAAGAAGCAGTAGGAGATGAATCCCAGGTTTCTGGTTTGGCAAGTTGGATAAGGTGATATTCATCAAATATGATAAGAGGTAGAGAGCAGGTTTGGTAGTAGGTAGAAGATGATACTTTCAATATTTGAACACTGATTTTATCAAAAGATACTGTTTCCCTAGCATATTGATTCCAAGAATGTGGCTTTCTACACATGAAAATTCCAGCCATGGAAACCTTTTTTAAGTGATTAATTTAAATTATGTCATACATTTGACTATGATTGGTAAGAGTCTAAATCTAATAAAATATGACATTTGTATATGGCAAAGGGCCAATTTTTTGCTACCATAAATTTATCAAGTCTACGCTACTCTTTAAAGAATGTCTCTAGGTGGTTGTTACTTTAGGAAGTGCCTCTGTATCTGGAGATATGCTTTCCACACAACCAAATTAGCCAAATGGAATTGGCTGAAATAAATTTGAATGGTTTGTTTATACCCAAGCAAGATTAGCTGACATCCCCCCTCAACCTCTCAGTTGATAATATAGCCCAGACTATGTAAATTTATTATAACAATAACAATAATTGTTAACATTACTGAGGCACTTACTAGGTTACTAGCAGTGTTTTAGATGTTTAACCTATATGTAATCATAACAATACTATGATTAAGTCTAATTGTTGTACCTCCTTTACATGTGAAAAATCTGAATCCCAGAGAATTTTTAAATTTCCTTAAAATCTCCAGCTTGTAAATTGCAGAAACAGAGTACAGATCTAAACAGCTTTTCTCCAGCATGCATATACTTAAGCAACACACTATGGTTATGAAACATATAATTGATACTCAGGACTCAAAGTGATGATTCAACCATCTCAAAGGCATACCAACACCTTCCAATTGATACTTTTATTGAACTTGGTGGCAGGAGTCATAAACTGAAAAGAGTGTATTAAGTCAAGTAACTGTACCATTTATCACATGAAAAAAGACAATTTGCTTTGGAAGAAAAAAACAAAATTAGACCAAAATAAGATAAATATTAAAAATAGAGAGAGTGAGCAATAAGTAGTCATAATATAAATGAATTTGTCTTTCTAGCTCCTGAACTAAGCAGAATTTTTGTAGCTCTGACTAGTCTTCCTAAAATTGTCAATCTGTTAAATCCTTTTATTAAAACTGATTTTATTTTTAATGTTTATTTGGCAACCAAGATAATCTCACATAATATAATGCTCAAATCTTACCAAAGTTAGACAGAGACATTAGTAAGAGAGAAAATAATATTAGCTAGAATTTGTTTGGTTAAATAGTCCTAAATCATAACCTTGTGTAAGTTAAGGTCCTTAGAGAGGAGTGTGCATGTTATTCCCAAGCCAAATATTCCCAGCTTCCTGTAGGACTAATTTATAGAAATGTGATTACATGCTATGGCCTTTTCTTTAAGTATTAACTCTAATTATAAAAGTTCGACATTCATGAAATTGTTCTTAAAGTCATAGTTTGTTGTATTAATTATTGTTTTTTTCTTATTTAAGCAATAAATTGCTCTAAAAACAAGCAAAAATTTTTTTAAAAAACCAGTAAAATGTATTTTTCTCCTACTGATTTTTGGTCATGATGACAAATTTGAAATAGATTTTTAAGTTTTTTTTTTCAATAGAGAATATAAGTAAATTGTGAGTTAAATTTTATGCTCGGTATGAAAATATACATTCTCTTTTCCCACATTAACTCTTACTTTATTGTGTTTATTTTATTTGAGTTATTCTTATACCCATGTGGTTTAATTTATTTCAGTTTTTAAAAAAACATTAAAAAGTATTTATATATATATACATATGCACATATACATATATACATTTATACATATGTTTGTATATAGATGTGTATGTACATCTTAAATCTAGAAATACTTGAATTAAGAACTAAAAAACCTTGTTCTGTTCAAATATTTTAGGCAGTGGTTTATATTTTCACTAAGTGTATTATGCAAAGTACATGTGTAAATATATGAAATAACTTTAGTCTTAACTTTGAGTTGTATCTATGAAAGTACATAAAACCATTCTATAATAATTTTATGCTAAAGTTCACATAAGATTTGCAACGTAAGACTATTATATCCAAAATAGCATAAAGCAATTGTATTTCCGAGGTAAATAAAAGAAAAAAGAGAAGATATTTAAAAAATAAATTATTCATTGGTTCTCTGGTTTAAAAATGTGTATGTTTCAGTTATAAATTACAGTCAGATTAACGTTTTTGAGGAAAATATTTTTCTCACAATATCCTTAAATGCTTGTTTCACCTGCTGGTTCCTTAAGGTATAAATAAATGGATTCAGCATAGGAGCAACAGAGGTATTGAGCACAGCCACCCCTTTTGTCAAAGCAACCCCCTCCTTTGCTGATGTTTTCACATACATGAAGATGCAGCTTCCGTAAGAAATAGAAACAACAATCATATGGGAGGAACAGGTTGAAAAGGCCTTTTTTCTTTGTTGAGCTGAGGGGATTCTCAGAATCGTTCTGAGGATGTAAGAGTAGGAGAGAATTACTAACATCAAAGTGGACATAAGAGTAAGCACAGCTAAAACAAAGCTCATGAGCTCTAGAGTACTGGTGTCTGTGCAAGATATTTGCAGTAAAGGAGCAGAATCACAGGTAAAGTGGTCAATGACATTGGAGTCACAGAAATCCAGCTGCAGGCCCATGGTCAGTGGTGGAAAGATTACCAAGAAACCAGCCAGCCAAGAGCTGCCCACAAGCTGGTAACAGATCCTATTACTCATGATGGTCGTATAATGTAGAGGTTTGCAGATAGCCACATAACGATCATAGGACATAGAGGCCAGAAGAAAAAATTCTGTTGAACCAAGGAAGATAAAGAAAAATAGCTGAGTTGCACAAGCATTATAGGAAATAGATTTGTTTCCACTTAGGATGCTGATCAAAAATCTAGGATTACAGACAGAAGTAAATGAAATTTCTAAAAAGGAGAAATTCCTGAGGAAAAAATACATAGGAGTTTTCAGGTGGGAATCCAGCAGAGTAAGAATGATGATAGTGAGATTTCCAGTAACACTCAATACATATGTGAGAAATAAAAAGCAGAAAATCATGACCTGTATATTTGGATTATCCGTCAGACCCAGGAGGATGAAATCTGTCACCAATGTTCTATTTTTCATTTCTGGTGGTTGATTTTTGACAAATCTTACTGAAAACAAGGCAGACAACAATAAATCAATTACACAAGCATAAATATCTGCACCTATTTTTAAAGTAATGTATTTTCACAAGAAGTACCTGAAGCTTAAAATAAGTTCTTTCTATAAATTCTATACATTTCTTATTTTCTCCAATTCTGTTATACTTTTTATGGGTGTATCTTCTGTGTTTAATAGCAATCTTATTACTCCAAATAATGTCCTCAGATTCCTTGCTACATGTTTACTCTGACTCCATTACTTACAATTGTTACATGGGAAATCTATTGATTGAACATAAACTTTTCGGATGCCTCATTGTTTAGCTAGAATGTAAGAGACAACATGCTTTTCTTATGTCATCTTTTCCAGGCCTGAAATTTCTACTGATGATGGAAATCAGTAATCAGCTCAACCCTAATTAATATTTGCCAGTTAAAATTCAAAATGTTCTTTTTGAGAAGTAGTGAATACTTACAACTATTTATTTATTGCCCCTTTCTTTGTAAAAAATAGGAGACCAAATCATTCTAAAATTCTAATATGAACTGTTATTTATATTAAACAGTGGTTTATAGAAACAGTACCTATATTTTTAAAATCCACTACTATTCAATTTCCAGATATCAATGGAGCCTCTGAACCCGTCTTTTTTGTTGATTTTCTAAAAGAGGTGTTTTTCCATGAAGTTCAATTAACTTAGTTTTAATACTTACTATTTCAAAATTCTTGAAAATAGTTTTTAAAATCTAGTTATTAGTTGAGCATCAAACAATGTTCACGAGATATATTGGTGAAGTTCAGAAGTATATATGAATACAGAGTTTAGATATGAAATATGCAAACTTTTTACCTATGTTATTTAGAACTATCTTGGATACTCACACTAGGAATATGCATCAGATCTTTCTAACATGTAAATGTACATTAAGGAAATCATGCTATATCCCACATATTTCAGTTAATTATAAAAATCGCCATTCAGTTTATTGATTTAACTATTGAATATATATTATATTGTACACATATATTACATATAATATATAGAGAAATACACCAGAGGTAGTAATTAATGTTGTCTAATGAATAGAATTTAAAACATCAGATAAAAATAAACTGAGAATACTTACATATCGTTAAAAGATTGATGGTTAGTGTTAAATATTGAATGCAAACTAAGTGCTCAATATCTTAAATCAAAAGACAAGCAGTAAGGTAACGCTTCATGGGGAAATAACTCTCCCCATGAAGCTGTATATTCCATTATAAAAACTTTGATGTTCCATTTCAAAACATCTAATGGAAAAGTTTCCAAATGTTTTTTTCCTGCTAGTGTCCCAAATCTGGAATCTTGAAATACTATACCTGCTTTCTTAACACCATATCTTCAGCTAAAACTTATAAAAGCAAAACAATCTAGAATTATTTTTGATAAGCTATTCTGATATTTCACAAAGGGCCATTTCCATTTATTTTCCTTAGGCAAGAAGTAAACCTAGCACCTTTAATGTGTTTTGCTACAAAAAAAATTTCCTTTCAGAAATATTCTTCGAGATTAATTCTTAATGACTTTTGGGAAAATAGTAATAGGGCACTGATGAATCATGCACAAGAACAACTTTGTCCAGTATTTTTTAATTGGTTTATTATGTGACCTGTGTCCCAGGAGAAGGTTGAGGAAGTTATCTAACAGGGTAATGGCCAGGTATTTGGCGGAGGCGGGGAACATAACAAATATGAATCAACATTTTTGGATGTTCATATTCCTATGATTCATGTATTATTCTTAACACTGTGAGTAGTTTAAAATATGAAAGGCAAAACAGGCAGAGAACTAGTTAGGAAAAAGGATCTGAGTCTACTGTCTGTGAAACATTTAAAAATTATTGAAGACATTTTATATATAATATTCCAGCTAAAATTTCCTTAGGAAGTATTTCTTTCAATTGAGTTATAGAACTAGCATATGTCTAAAAGTAGAAGCAACTCAAATTTCACCTTTACTTTTCTATATAATTTTCAACATTAGCATAAAATCCAAGAGATATTTTAAGAATGTGTATCAAAGCTATTCTTTACTAATGAAAAATTAAGCACAGTTCATTTCATAGTGAATAAATTCAATGCTAAAAAATATAACTTCTTTGTAATAATATCTTTTTGTTGAACATGTTATGAGTGAAAACTAGGATATTTAAATTACTTTTGTATAACCGACCGTAATGGTACTTCAAAAACAGAGATTCAGTTAATAATTGAATTATTAGAGACGTCATATCCAGTTTAGAGACAAGTATAATTTTAGAAAAATTACAATGTGGATCTTTTCATTTTAAAGAGTTGACTTTCTCTCTCTCTCTCTCTCTCTATATATATATATGTATATATATATGTATATATATAATTTTAAGCACTTAATACCTAATTAGGAAATCTTCATTTTAAGCAATAATTAACCATTTGATATTAGTGTATACATTTCCACCACCAGGTTTTTTAATTTAATAAAGTTAAATTAAATTAAGGTGACATTGGTGAAAAAGATTATATAGGTTTCAGTGTACAATTCAATTAATAATACATCATTTGTATGTTGTATTGTGTGTTCACCATCTAAAGACAAATCTCCTTCCATCACTATATATTTGATCACCTTTATCCTTTTCTACCCCTCCAACCTCCCTTTTCCTCTGGTAACCACCATACTGTTGTCTGTGTCTATAAGATTTTGTTTTTCTGTCTGTCTTGTTCATTTGCTGCTTTTTGTTTATATCCCACATATGAGTGAAGTCATATGGTTTTCAACTTTTTTCATTTGACTTATTTTGTTTAGCATGATATTCTCAAGATCCATCCATATTGTTGCGAATGGCAGTATTTCATCTTTTCTATGGCTGAGTAGTATTCTATTGTATTTATGTACTACATCTTCTTTATCCAATCATCTAGCAAAGGACATTTTGATTGTTTTCATATCTTGGCCACCATGAATAATGCTGCAATGAACATAGGAGTGCATATATCTTTATGAAAAAATGCTTTCAAAATTTTCAGGTAGATATACAAAAGAAGGCTTGCTGGGTCATATTTTTAATTTTTTGAGGAAGCATTGTATTGTTTTCCATAGTGATTGTACCAATTTAAATTCTTACCAGTGGTCTATGAGGATTCCTTTTCCCCCACAACTTCTCCAACATTTGTTATTACTTGTCTTATTGATAACAGCCATTTTAACAGATGTGAGATGGTATCTCAAATATACTAAAGTTGCAAGATACAAAATCAATGTATAAATATCCATTGCATTCCTATATACTAACAGTGAAATTTCAGAAAAATAATTGAAAAAAAATTTCTTTTACAATTGCAACAAAAACAATAAAATACCTAGGAATAAACTTAACAAAGGAAGTGAAGGACCTATACACTGAAAACAAGACATTATTAAAAGAAGAAGAAGACACAAAGAAATGGAAAGATATTTTGTGTTCATGAATTATAAGAATCAATGTAGTTAAAAATGGCCAGAGCAATATACAGATTTAATACATTCTCCATCAAAATCCCAATAGCTTTTTAGAGAAACAGAACAAAACATTATCAGATTTTTCTGGAATAACAAAAGACTCTGAATATCAAAGCAATCCTGAGAAGAAGAAGGCCAGAGGTATCACAATCCTTCAAATTATACTACAAAGTGACAATTATTAAAATAGTATGAGACTACATCAAACTAAAAAGCTTCTGTACAACAAAAGAAGCCATAAACAAAACAAAGAGGCAATCAACTGAGTGAGAGAAGGTATTTGCAAACAGCACCTCTGATAAAGGGGCTAATATCCAAAATGTGCAAAGAAATCATACAGCTCAAAAACAAAAAAATAAACAATCAAATTAAAAAATGGACAGAGGACTTGAACAGACACTTCTCCCAAGAAGACATGCAAATGGCCAACAGATATATGAAAAGATACTCAACTTTACTAGCTATTATTAGGAAAATGCAAAACCAGTATCAGTTTGAATGGCTGAAATTGGTTTCATTTTATGGATGTGCTATAATGAATCAAAATTCTCTTTGCTGAGCATTTAAAATTCCCCCCATTACAAATAATATTAGAATGCACAGACACACATATACATCTTGTCCTTATTGTTCTTATTAGCATTTGAGAGAGAAATGGTTGTTTGTATCTTATACTTAATAATGGCTATTTTAATACAAATTCCACATACGAAAGATGGATACTTTTAATTCTTACCAATGTGATAAAGAATACCACTAAAATAAGAAATATCACATGATAAAAATACCAATCCTCCTTTCAGAATGGAGAATGGCACAATAATTGTCAGAATAATGGACACACACACACACACACACACACACATGCAGAAAATAACAATTGTTGAGGAGAACATGCTAAAATTAGAATCCTTGTGCATTGCTTGTGGGAATGTAAAATGGTACGATTGTTATGGAAAACAGTCTGGTGTTTCCTCACATAATCAATCATAACATTTCCATATAATCCTGCAATTTTATTTCTGGATGTATTCCCAAAAGAATTGAAATCAGAATCTCAAAGAGATATCTACGCTCTCATAGTTATTGCAGCCTTATTCACAATAGCCACAACAATCTAAATGTGCATTGTTAGAGGAATGGATAAAGAAAATGTGGTGTACACATACGATGTAATAGTATTTGGCCTTAAAAAGGGAGATTTTGACACATGCTGCAATATCAATGAAACTTGAAGACATTATGCTACTTTTAAGAAGCTGGTAACAAAAATGACAAATATTTTGTAATTCTACTTATATGAAGTACCTAGATTAGTCAATATCATAAAAATAGAAAGCAGGCTGGTGGGTGCCACAGCTGGGGAGAGGAGATTCGCTGTACTACATTGTGCCTGTAGTTGACAGAACTGTATTGTGCACTTAAAAATTTGTTAAGAGGGTAGACTTCATACTAAGTGTTTCTAAAGGAAAGAGGCCCTTTCACTTTCTCCTCTGGAAAGGTCTACCAGTAGCTACATTAAAAGGAAGAGGGAGGAAGCACATTGGGGACCCAGGCTGTATGCCCTTAAGCAGCCCCAGGATTTATCTGGGCAACCTCAAGGTATAAGCAGGGGATGTCAGATGCCTGAAGATTTACAGCAAAGGTAATTTCTGACTAGATGCTTGCAGAGAGTGCCATGTGAAGCCATATCAGGAGATAGAGAATAGGCCGATATCTAAGGAAAAACCTGTGATTAGTTTAGAATAAGGTTTGGTTGTCAGAAAACATTCTATGATAACTGGGAGAGCAGTACTGTTTTCTCAACTCAGAGGGACATACATACCATGAATCTTGCTGTGGGGTTTGGTGTTATATGTGCTACCATACAGTGCTCCTAGTTTTTAGCACGCATGCTTTGTTTGGAATTTATGCATTATTGTAGAAGCCAAAACCAGGACAGAAACAAATAGATAGGCAGCATGGAGTATGGAAAGGTAATGGATATACGATATAGATCTAAATGTGTGCTGATTCACCAAGTCCTCTGTCTGTATTTCACTTTTTTCCTATTATAAGTCTGAAAGTTGGACTATATCAGGGATACAAATAAATTTCATCACACAGGTCAACTCTTATGGTGTTGGCACTTCGTTGAGAAGGATACTGAAGTCATTTCCTCACTCTTCAAGAAATGATTATATAACTTACTTGTAATTGTGTAACACAGCCATAGAGAAAGGAGGTTAGTGGCTTGTCTCCTTTATTTGCCCACTAGATGAAAAATTCTTCAATATAAACACTTTGTTTCCCTGATGCTAGAGACTAGAACAGTTTTTAACCTCTCTTCATCATTTTAAATACCCCACATCAATCTTCTACAAAAATATAGAATTATAGACTATTTTTAGAAATCAAAACTCAAAGCATGTATAAAGTGCAGAGCCTAGTCATTCAATTTACTAAGATTTTCAGTTCCTTCCACTGTATGTTCTGGTAAGTGAACTCTGACCTACATAAATAAACTACAGCATGTGGAATCACACACACACAAATACTTTAAATGAATAAGTTCTGAACATGAAGTTTACATATTTAATATAACAGTAATAAAATCTTGAGAATGTTTTGAAAGCATAAATCTTAGAACTTTGTATATTTTTTTAGTACTTCCTCCCATAGTTAAATTATGTATTCAGATTATCTGTTGCCTTATAAATATTGGCTAATTAACACTACTTCCTAATTTTTTAAAATTAGAATGTTTTATATGATTGCACATAGTACCATAATACATTAGTATCATATAATTATACAACTTTACTGTTTTGTCAATATTTGAAATATTAAAACCTTATAATATTGTTTCTCACATTATAATATTATAATTGCAGAAGTTTTTTTTTAGTAATTAGCCTTTGTATCAAACCTACTATTTTCTTCATTTTTATTAATTTCCACATTACCTTTATTTTCTTTGATTTTCACATATTGAATTTTTTAATTTTTAATTTTCAGGGTTCTGAATTTCACCTTAAATTTCTATATTTTCATTTATACTAATTAAATAGAGTGAACTACTTAGAATGACTGCAAAGCAAAGACAAGTGATTTGTCTTCGAACTTCCCTTGTCTAAGTACCAATAAAATGTGTTCTCTAATTTTATGTTAAATAGGCATGTAAAAATCCTGTATTGATTTTCATTGACTGAGTTTTTATAATTTCTCACTTGTCTATTTTCTGATAATATGATATACTAAAAAAAGGTGACTGCACGTTGTGTAAGAGCAGTCATTCCTAATAACCCTGTTTATAGCACCCAGCAGCTGCAGCCTCACGTTTCCACTTTATTGTTTAACAGGAGGTGTGTAAATTGGAAAGATATAAATATTTCTGATGTAGCGCAGTTGGTGCGAAAGTAACTTGACAGCTTGAAATAACCCATTTTCACATTGGAAGATAATTATTTATCAGCTATCTTTTCCCTATACAGATTCTGAATATCTGATTCGATAGAGTAAGGGAATAAAAGTAGGGAGGAGACAAAGCCCATTGCTAGACATGATTGATTATAAAGTACAGTTTTTTAAGCCTTGAAGTTAGGTTCCATTCCATTTATTAATTGCAGAAGTTTTTTTGTTTTTGTTTTTGTTTTAGTAATTAGCCTTTGTAGGTTGCTGTGCATTTTATTTTAAATCATTAGTGTTTACGTAGGATTTACATAGGTTATCTAGAGCTTACTATTTATCTTTTGAAAGTAAAGACCAATACTTATTTAAAGTCACACATCACAATCTCTTTATTTTTGACATGTATGAAATAGATGACTCTATGGACCTGGGAAAATTACAAAAAAGAAAAAAAGTAAAGAATACAGAGAAATATGTTTCGATGTAGGAAAAAAAGAAATTTTAAAAAAGCTATAAATGACTGTGAACTCTTTTTCTTTTTAAATTAAATTTATTGGGGTAACATTGGTTAATAAAATTATATAGGTTTTGAGTATATAATTCAATAGTCTGTCATATGAATGTTATATTGTGTGTTCCCCACCCAAAGTTAAATTTCCTTCTGTCACCATTTATTTGACTCCCTTTATTTACCCTTACTTACTCCCTCCACTCTTTCCCTCTGGTTACCAGTAAACTGTTGTTAGTGTCCTTGAGTCTCTGTTTATCTTGTTTGTTGCTTTCGGTTTTATATCTCACATATGAGTGAAACCATATGGTTCTCGACTTTTTCCTCCTGACTTATTTTGCTTTGTACGATTATCTCAACATTCATCCATGTTGTCATCAATGGCAGTATTTCATCTTTTCTTATGGCTGAGTAATATTCCATCGTAACATTCATCCCTAAAGATATATACACCTCAATGTTTATTACAGCATATTCGCGGTGGCTAAAACATGGAAAAAACCAAAGTGCCCTTTGATTGATGATTGGATGACTGCAAAGTCTTTGACCACCCAATATAATTTGAATTCTACCCTCATTTTTCTTAAAGTATTTCATTTTTTTCATAGCATTTACCCTTCATAAAGTACTAGGTAATTTACTTTTCTATTATGTTGACTGTTTAATGTGTGTCCCCTTACTAGAACAAGGCTCTACAATAGCAGAAACTTTTGCATGTTTTACTCCTTATATATATCGACCACCTAGAACAATGATTTGTATTTATGTGTGGTTTATTTGTAGTTTCAGCTACAGATTTCATAATGGTTAGTGCTTGTTTGATAATAACATTTTTTTGGCAAAATCCTTCAGGGCCTGCTTCACTTGCTGATTCCTTAAGGTATAAATAAAAGGATTCAGCATGGGAGCAACAGAGGTATTAAGTACTGCTACACCTTTGCTCAAAGCCACACCTTCTTTTGCAGATGTTTTTACATACATGAAAATGCAACTCCCATAAGAAATGGAAACCACAACCATATGGGAGGAACAAGTGGAAAAGGCTTTTTTCCTTTGCTGGGCAGAGGGAATCCTCAGAATTGTCCTAAGGATGAGTGTGTAAGAGAGAATCACCAAGGCCAAAGTTCCCATGAGTGTGAATAATGCTAAGAAAAATGACGTAAGCTCTAGAAACTTTGTGTCTGCGCAAGCAATCAGCAGCACAGGAGAAACGTCACAAGTGAAGTGGTCAATTATATTAGAGTCGCAGAAATCCAGTTGGAGGCCAATAGTCATAGGGGGAAAGATAATGAGGAAACTGGCCAGCCAGGAGCTGATAATAAGCTGGTTGCAGACTTTGTTATTCATGATAGTTGTGTAATATAGAGGTTTGCAGATAGCCACATAGCGATCATAAGACATTATAGTCAGAAGAAAAAATTCTGTAGATCCCAAAAGGATTAAAAAAAATATTTGTGTCATGCAAGCATTATAGGATATGGTTGTGTCTCCTGTAGCGATGCTGGCCAGAAACCTAGGAATACAGGTCGTAGTGAATGAAATTTCTAAGAAAGAGAAATTCCTGAGGAAGAAATACATGGGAGTCTTCAAACAAACATTCGATAGTGTTAGGATGATGATGGTCATGTTTCCACTTACACTCAATAAGTAGGTGAACAATAGAAAGAAGAATATCACAGCTTGTAACTTTGGGTCATCCGTAATTCCCAGAAGAATAAATTCTCTAATCGATGTCTTATTTGGCATCACTAAACTCTGAATTCTTAGGTCTATAGGTAAAAATAATCATGGATGTCAACTCCTGATATGATTTCAAATACATTTATAGTGCTTTTATTCTGCATAGAGAACAATAAAAAATACATTAACAAGAAGTGACAAAATAGTTATCCATTAGAATTGCAAACTCATACCAGCATTTATTTATTCAGGAAAATATTAATTTGTATTTTATTACTTTAAAAAACTTAGGTTTTAAACATGGCTATGATAATTTTCTGTTACATATTTTTGGTTACTGTATTTAACATACAGAACGTTGTTTTTCTACAGTCATAAAAATGGATAATAATAATAAATACTTAGCTTACTTCATTGTGGAAGTAATTCATTTGGGAAAATTAAACAAGTTATTGAAACACATAGTATTTTTGAAAACTGAATGCCCATAAAATTCTATTTGCTAATTTTGTCAGTGGAAAACTTACTTTTGAATCAGAATGCAATATTTTTCTGAATATGTTTTGGGTTATATTCAGAGTGAAAAATTAAACCAAAAATACTATATTAATGGACAATTCCTTGAAATCCATTCTCTTTTGCCTTTAGGCAAAATTGACACTATTTGCTCCATTTTGACTAAAGATGACACAACACAATGCCAGCTCTTATTAATAAACAAGATAATAGTGTAAAAGCTCCAATCTGAGTTCTTAAATATAGCCAGTCATATAAACAAAAAAAACAAGTTAGAATATTCCCTGTAAGATTAAATAATTATTTTAGAAAGTTGTTACATAACAACCTTTATCAAGTTCTGCTTTCAAAAAGAATAATCAAATAACTTTCCCATTTATCAGACTGTAGTTTGGAAGATATGATAGGGAAAGAAATTATATTGGAACAAAGATAATAATGACAGCAATAATAGCAATAATTAATTTTATATTTAATTTATTATTATTGATTATTGTTTTATTATATTTACTATTATTATTATTATACTGAAGATCAAAACAGCCTTTATCCCGTGCCCAAAAGTGTTTTTGGTAGGACCTGTTAAGAACCTCATTATGTAGACAAGGAAACTGAGGTACAGAGGAATTATGTAACTTGCCCAAGGTTATATAAGCAGCATGTACAGATAGATTAGCATTCATGTTTGTCTTCTACTGCATCGTTCCTAGTGCTTAAAAGAGATTTTGATTCAATTTTATTTAATGAAGTAATGATTGAATAATGTGTATGCAACCCAGATTAGGATTGTTCTCAAAATCTAGAGATTTCTTTAGCTATATGTGCTTAGCTCTGCATTCATGCATCAATAATTCTGAACTAGTCAATGTTGACAGAAAGATACCAATAGCACTGTGTCAACAAAATGGGAACTTTAGGTAATGAGAATTTTAGAATTCTAGTGAGGTATATGCTTAGTATCCTGAAAGATATTTACCTGCATAGTTCAGCATGGTGTGCTGCTACCATACTAGAAAGAGAGAAAACAGATTGATGATACCTGACTGAACTATGAGGGTAGTCTGATATAACAATATTATCAAAGCGTGAGATATTAAAAA
The DNA here is from genome assembly GCF_902729225.1 of Pteropus medius. Lineage (NCBI taxonomy): Eukaryota > Metazoa > Chordata > Mammalia > Chiroptera > Pteropodidae > Pteropus > Pteropus medius. The sequence goes on from NW_024354704.1 coordinate 123,929, forward strand.
TGTGCAGATACCAGTAGTATGGGGCAATGCATCTTGTGGCTGGTCTGACTATATCTGGTCATACATGATTAGGTCTGGCTGAAAAAACTGCTACCTAACTTTTTCTTGAAACAGTGTGATATATTTATGAGCTCAGCTGTGACAAATTTAGGAAGGTATAGGCAGAGAAAATAACGCAACAATTAACAAAATGCTCCCATCATGCATTTCAAAGGTAGTAATTGTTGGAATTCTATGATGTATAAAGATAAATTAACGATGTGGATAAAGAGAAAACATACTCACTTTTATGATAGTCCTTGATGGATTCAAGTCACAGTTTAAACTTAAATATTTTTCTGGTTACTATAATAAGAGAAACAATGTTTTAGGTAGAAAAAGATTCTTTCATTTTTACACATTTTATAAAACTAGTTCACTTGTTAATATTTAATTAATTAAATTTATTGGGGCCACATTGGTTAATAAAATTTGCACACTCACTATTTAAAATTTAAAGAGTTTGTTCAGAATCTCCCTTGTCATAAACTATCCATTTCTCAATCAACAATCCAATCCCAAGGATGCGAAAATCCAAAGAGCATACTTCCAAAAATATTTGTTTTGGAATTTAAATGTTATGTGTTTCATGATTTTGCTGATACTGCTCAGTGATACAGATTTTCCAGAAAGCTTTTCTCTAAAATAAACAGACACATTTTATGTATTTTTGAGTGTAATGTTATAGAAGAGTTTGTTCTTAAGGGAAACATTATAGAAATATCTCTGGAGACATAAATTAGTATCTACAGTGCAATTAATTTTGGCAACACTTTTTAATTGTGTTCCCTTGGGGGCCATTAGGTATTGGAGGAACATAGAATTCTACCTATAATATCAACTTTGCATGAATCAAAGGGAAAGACTGACGAAAGTAGTAATCTTTCTTGATTATTTTTCAAATTATTCTGATTATTCTTTCAAAAGAAGAGACTCTCTGTGGCTCTCTTATAAAAATCAATGAGAAAACATGAATTAGGAGGTCAGAATTTAATTGAGACCTAGAAGAAATTCCAAACTAAGTGATTCTACAGTTATATCAAGGACAAAGAAGTATTTTTGAGTACTGCTGAGGTTCTCTTTGGAGAGGCATGCATGTTTAGTCAATTTAGAAAAATATTACAGAATTCTTAAAATAAATACTTGTATACTTGTATTTTGAGAGAATAGATAAAATGTAGGTATTTTATAGTTTGATTTTAGTTAGGTCATTAACATAATGGATTTCAGGCTTTGATTAAATGAGACGGCCAGGCTATGTGGTCTATACTCTACCAGATAATTAAGTTAAAACAATAGCTGCAACCTTGAATAATTGGAGTATTTATTGGTTTGGAAATAATGATTATGGTAAACAGTGCTTTCATAGTATCAGGCAGAGGTAAAGACAAAACAAAATCTAATAGCATGAGTCTATCTGGAGAAGTTATCTCACTCTTAAGCCATATCAGTCAGGAAATTTCTGATCTTTGAACAGTGGATATACTCAGTGATATTCAACTGACATTTACATTTTTTACTTGCTTTCTTTCTCTTTTTAAAAATTCTTTCTTCTTTTTTTCTTTCTTTTTTTTTTTGAGTCACATTTAAAAAATGGTACAGAACTGAATACCTCACTTGGAAAGAGTAATTTTGTCCATTAGTTTAGAGTCACTGCTTCATGAATGGTTCATAAAAGGAAAAGAAGAAAACATAGGGATAGAGGACATATCAGATATTAAAATTTTAATAACAGATACTACAGTTGATCTTAGTCAAAAGGCAGAGACGCAATACTTTGGGTGGTGAACACACAATACCAAATACAGATAATGTATTATTGAATTGTACGTTTGAAACCTATATCATTTTGTTAACCAATATCATCCCAATAAATTTAATTAAAAAAAATCTTTGCTGAATGGAAACAAACAAAAAAAGCTGGGGTAGCAATTCTTATATACTTAAAATAGACTTTAAAACAAAGGCTAAAATGAGACAAAGAAGGACCAAGCAGTTCCACTTTTGGATATCTAACTGAAAAAATCCAAAACACTAATTTGAAAAGACATATGCATCCCTATGTTCTTTGAAACATTATTTATAATAGCCAATATATGGAAGCAATCTAAGTGTTCATTGATAGACAAATGGGTAAAGATGTACAATTGAATATTACTCAGCCATAAAAAAAATAAGAGAGAAATTTGCCATTTGTGACAACCTGATGAACATGGAGGGTATTATACTAGGTGAAATAAGTCAGACAGAGAAATACAAATACTATATGATTTCACTGATATGTGGAATCTAAAGAATGAAATTAACAAACAAAGCAGAAACAAACTCATAGATACAGAGAACAAACTGATAGTTGCCAGATGGAAAGGGGGTTGGGGAAATGGGTGAAAAGGGGGAAGGGATTAAGATGTGCAAATTGCCAGTTATAAAAACAGTCACAGGGATGTGGAGTGCAGTGTAGGGAATATAGTCAATAACACTGTGATGGCTATATGTGGGGTCAGATGGGACTTATTGAGGTGATCACTTTGTAGGTTATATAACTGTTTAGCCACTATGTTGTACACCTGAAGCTAATATAGTACTGTATGTCCACTGTAATTAAAAAATTAAAAAAATTACTTTAAAAATAAAAATGAAAAAGACAAAACATAGGGAAAAAATCTTTGACATTAGTCTAGGCTATAGTTTTTTGGATATGACACTTAAAAGCACAAGCAACAAAAGCAAAAATTAACAAGTGGGACCACATTAAACTAAAAAGCCTCCGCACAGCAGAAGGAGCAGTTAAAGAAATGAAAAGGCAAATTGCAGAACCGTAGAAAATATTTGTAAACCTTATATCTGATGTGAGACTGATATCAAAAACACATAAAGAACTCATATAACTCAACACAAAAAAATCTGATTAAAAATGTGCAGAGGTCTTGAATAGACATTCCTTCCATAAAGAAATACAGATGGCTAAAAAATACATAAAAAGATGTTAAACATCACTTATCATCAGAACCACAAATCAAAACCACAATGAGATACCACTTAAAATAGAGGTCTGCAACCCACTGTCCATGGACGGTACCGGTCTGTTAGGAACTGGGCCGCACAGCAGGACGTGAGAGGCCGGTGACAAGCAAAGCTTCATCTCTATTTGCAGCCACTCCCCAGCGCTATCATCACTGCTTTAGCTCTACCTCAGATCATCAGGCATTAGATTTTCATAGGAGTATTGGTCCCTGGTGCCAAAAAGGTTGGGGACCACTGGACACCTGTCAGGATGGCTATCACCAATAAATTGACAAACAAGTATCAGCCAGGATGTGGAAAAAAGGGAACCCTTGTGCATTGTTGGTGGGATTAAATTGATGCAACCACTATGGAAAACAGTATGGAGATTCCCCAAAACGTTAAAAATAGAACTACCATAGGATCTAGCAATTCCACTTCTGGGTATTTATATGAAAAAATAAAAAACACTAATTTGAAAAGTTATATGCACCATTTCGTTCATTGTGGCATTATTTACAACTGCCAAGGTATGGAAGCAACTCATGTGTCCATTGATAGATGTGAATGGATAAAGATGTTTTATAGAGAATATATATACATATATACACACACACACGTACGTGTATATATGTGTGTATATATATACCAATAGAATGTTTTTTATATATAGAATATGTATATGCATATATATATGCAGTGGAATATTACTCAGCTATAAAAATGAATGAAATTTTGCCATTTGTGAAAACATAGGTAGACCTAGAGGATATTATGCTAAGTGAAATAAGTGAGACAAAGAAAGAAAAATACCCTGTGATTTCACTTATGTGTCAAATCCAAAAAACAAAACAAATGATCAAACAAAACAGAAACAAACACTTAGATACAGAGAAGAAATTGATGGTTACCAAAGGAAAATGGAGAGAGAGGATGAGTGAAAAAGGTGATGTGGGCCGAGAAGTATAAATTGCCATTTATAGAATAAGTCAAGGTAATGTAATATACAGCATAGGGAATTATCTATCTATCTATCTATCTATCTATCTATCTATCTATCTATCTACCATCATCATCATCGTCATCATCTATCTTCTTTCATCTATCTATATATGAGAAATGCTCAGAATTTACAGAATTCTCTTATGCAATAAAATGCCAACAAGGAAGTAAAGAAAACATTATTCCAGATTTATAGAAAAGTTAAAAAGTATATATTATAGAATATTTATAGGTCTCTTCTACAATCTGATTTCTCTCTAGTAGTATATATTAAAAGTAACTATAACTGAAGAAGACAGGATAGCTTAGTGGCTAAAAGAATGTGGTTTGGAATCCTGGCTCAACTACTTTAAATAGATTCTTCAAGATATGTGCATGAGATGGTTTTACTGTTGGCTCTACAATGGAAGTATTCCTCAAGGGCTCACCCGATATACTCATACTCGATTCTGTAGGATGGAGAATTATTAAACAGTGCCCTTCAAAATGATGAAATCTTTGAGCTGGTCAGAAATAAAGTACTGTAATGCCTATGTAATTTTAATTTTCTTTTAGGGATAAGGACTCAACAGACGTATCCTTGAAAGGGAGGGAAATGGTGTAGCCATAGCATGTATCACTTTATAATAGTTTCTTGCATTTAGGAAGATGGGATTAGGCATCGGATTTAAAAAACCTTTATTTTGTCATAATTTTACATTTAGAAGACGTGCCAAAATAGTAGTTTTTGTATATTTTGCTCAGTTTCCACTAAGTGCATCATCTTATATAACTACAGAACATTATCAAAACTAAGAAATTAACTTTGGTATGATACTAATAATTAAATTAAAGGCTTTATTTGGATTTCATCAGATTTTCTATCAATGTCCTTTACCTATTGAGAATGAAATCCTGAGTCTTTAATTGTATTAAAGATATTATTCCTTAGTTTTTTCCCAGTCTAGAAAAGTTCTTTAGTCTTTAGTCTTTAGTCATGGTTCATGACCTTAATATATCTGAAGAGTTGTGATCAGGTGTTTTGTAGGATTCTTCCCAATTTTGTTTGTCTAATGTTTTCTCACGATTAAGTTGGGGTTATATATTTTTATGGAGAATACCACAGATGTGGTATGTCCTTTTCGGTGTATTATATTAGGGAATATCTATGTGTCTTATTATTGATATTCACTTTGGTTAATGAGTATCTTCCCATTCTCTCTTCATAAAGATTACCCTTTGAAATTATTAAGTATTTTGGGGAGAGATACTTTGATATCTGCATGCCTGGTTGTATATTGTGGCAGAGGGGTAACATTGTATGACTTTATGATTAAATCGCAGTCTTTAAGTGGTCCTTTGTCACTGGGACTTCATAAGTGTTTCTAGTAAAATCTTTTCCCTTGGAGTATAGGCCACTGTATGAAGAATATTCTGGAATTATTTCAGAATGGTTACTCTTCCCCATCCTTCCCTGAGTCAGGAGGAAATCTTATTCGGCTCTTCATCTTGAGCACTTGGTGGGATTAGTAGAGGCAAAATCTATGGAAGTATGGAGATCCTTAGTATCTTCTCACTCTCATGCTAGTAAGTGCTCAGTCTCTAGCAATCTGTCAAAATTACTATTGTAGTGTTCCTACCTATTTAAGGTTCCAGGGACTCATGCTCCAGGTAAGTAGATCTCAGCTGTGACTCTGGTTTTTCCTGTCCTTCCAGATTTCAGGGTGCCATTTACCCTGCAACCTTGTTTCTCTGATGGATCCAAGTAAAGTTATTAAGTTTTACACCTTTTTCTTATAAGGCAGAAGTGATGACTTCCAAGCTCTTTAAGTGTTGGAGCTAAAACAGGAAGTCCACAGGATTTTCTATAAAGGTGTTCATGTTGTCTGCAAATAAAAAGTTTTGCTTCTTCCTCTCCAATATGAATGCCTTTAAAAATTATTATTATATTTACTTTATTGCATAAATTAGAATCAGCAATACAGTGTTATGTAGAAGTAGCAAGACGGAATATTCTGGCTTTATTCTTTTCCTAAGGATGAAATCATTCATGTCACAGTGAAGTGAGATGTTAGCTGTAGTTTACTTTTCTTTTTCTTTTATATTATATTTTGGATGTCCTCTAGTCTTTGCCATTTATTAAATCTGCTTGCTGGAAGTTTTTTTTTCTTTTTATCAGATATGCACGTTGGATCTTTTCAATTGCTTTTCTACAATTATTGAGATAAATGCCATCTGACTAAAATGAATTAAATTTTTTTATATATTACTCAATTTATTTGCCATTTGTTTTTGAACATTTATAGCTATATTCATAAGTGAGATTAGTCACTATTTTTCCCTAATAATGTCTATTTTCTGGTTTTGCTGTCAAGATAATTCTGTCCTCATAGGATGAGTTAGAAATTATCCCCTACTCTCCCACATTCTGGGAGAGTTTGTATACAATTGTTAGTATTTTTTTCCTTCAATATTTCATAGCATTCACCAATAAATGCAGAATTTTCTTTGTGGATGTTTCTTAACTTTAAGTTCAATTTCTACAATAGATATAGGCCTATCCCATCACTTTTTCTTGAGTGAGCTTTTATTGTTTGTGTCTTTCAAGAATTTTTTCCCATTTTGTTTTTTAAATTAATTGGCATAAAGTTGTTAAAAAAAATCTCCATATTATCCATTTAATAACTGTAGAATGTCAGTGATATGATCTTGCTCATTCCTGATACTGGTAATTTTTATCTTCTCTGTATTTTTTCTCATCAACTTGGCTAGAAATTTATTTATTTTAATGATATTCTTAAGGAACCAGATTTGGTTTTATTGATATTTTAAAAACTGTATTTCTGGTTTCTGTTTCATTAATTTTTTACATTGATCTTTATTATTTCCTTTCATCTGTTTACTCTGAGTTCAATTTGCTCTCCTATTTTTCTAGTTTATCAAGGAGGACGTTGCAGTCATTGATCTGAAGATTTCCTTCTTTTCTAATATAATTTATACTCGAAGTTTTATTTTAAAGTAATGCTTTAGTTGCATTCTACAAATTTTGATATGTTGCAATTTTGTGTTTATTTTGTTTAAATTAATTTTTCTTTGATTTTCTTTGACCCATGGATTCTACAGTAATATGTTATTTAAGATATCTTTCCATAATTCACTTCCAATTTAATCACATATTGCTCAGTAAATATCTATAAGACTTGGAGCCTGTAAATTTATTGAGACTTTCTGTCACCCAGATTATGATCTATTATAATAATGTTTTATTGATACTGAAAAAGTGAGTATTCTGTTGATGTTTGGTGGAACATTCTAAAAATGTCAATTAGATCAATTGAGTTCAGAAGTTTGTTGAAGTCTTCCATATTCTTACTAGCTTTTTCAACTTTTTCTATAAATTGAGTGTATTGAAAAATCTGACTATACTTGTGAATTTGAATGCCACATTGTTAAATTCAACTCCATTTATCAAATTGTGGTTACTTTACAAATGTAGGTTGATTTTGGAAATGCAATTGGTAAAAATCAATGAAATCATTCTGTGAAAATCTACTGGATATATAGAATTTACAGTGAGGTTTATTGTATATTTCATTATTTGTAAATTATATTTGTAAAATTTATAATATGTCTGTGTATTTTTCTGATAACTGGCTGTTAAACACTTACTACCACACTATTTCTGCCTACGTGCATTGAAGAATCTGGACTTTACTGAGCACTACATTGCTTGAATCATATCTCCATCATCAGATACAAAGCAAGTATTTAGATTTACATAGAATCTCCAGAGCAATAAAAATGAAAAGCCTTGTAAAGCAAAGAGGGGAACGAAAACATAATTCCGGAATAGCTAGAAAGTTTACATCTATGATACATAAAAGAGAAGCCATTATACTTCTCAATTCTGACTGCTGTTACTATCAAACTGAGCAAAACATTTTATACAAGCAGATGTAGTAAATGCTTTTGCCAGGACACAAAAATGTAAATATCATATAGATGGTTTAGACATTCATATTCTTCAACAGAGTTTGTTAATTTTCACTTGTTTTTGTTTATCCATAAGTCTGTTTCTATAGATGTTTTTTAGAAAAATTCATTTTTTAATGGTGAGAAAAGAAAACCCAAGCACTGATAATTCAACTGAATATTAAGGAAATGTGTTCTGATGGTAAATTAAATGATCTCATGTGTTCATGCATCACTTCGTAAGAAGATAGGAAAGAAGCAAATGAATGAATACTAAGTGAAGTTTCATTATTCTTTTAATGTAGAGCTATAATTAAGAACTTCTTATAAGAAATATTTGTGTCAAGATTTGAACAGTGCAAACATGCTTAAATCCACACCCTCCAATGTCCACAGGAATTACGAAAGAGATAAATATTTTAAAAATAATTAAACCATACAAACACTGGAAAATATTTTTAGGTATCATCGGTGTACCAGAAAATTTTAGAACTACCTGAGAGATAGAAAGCATGTGGTTTTAATAGACAAAAAATGTCAAAAGAGAAGATATTAGATCTTAGGAAACCCAAGACATGCCAGATTCTTCCCAAGGAAGCCTCAGATGAGATCCAGGTTCGGCATCATCGAATTAAAAGAAAGTCGTGGGATATGAGCAATTATTAGTGCAGTTTATTAAAGATGCTTTGTGGTGAAGATATTGGTGTCTTACAGAATATCAATGCCATACTTGTAGTAACTTTGGGATTTGCTCCAAAAAAGCATTAAACAGATATGTTATAATGTTGAAGAAAGGAATTCACAATGAAGATAATGCCCATTTCCCCAGTAGCACAGATCAACATCCATAATGTAAAAATCATAGGAGATACAAGGACAAATAGGATACTAGATATTAGTAGGAGACATTACTTCTCAGAAGAGCTTATTTTAATATTCTGAACATCCACGGGGAGAAATAATTTTTTAGAACTTCTTGATGATAACTTTTACTTAGATTTGTATCTCTTCTGTGAGGTAAAGTCTCCTACCTCTAGTAACCAAAGGAAAAGTCCTTCAATGATTGTTAAAACTAAACTCTGGCATTCTTTTTAAAGGTCATTCCCATTCATGTGACATTAAATCACTCATGCTCAGAAGATTTCCAGGACATGTAAATGCAAAAAGATAGTTGAACCAAATGAGGTCAAAATGGTATAAATGAAGAATAAAACCTGAAAGAAAAGGAAGTAGAATATAGTAGTGGATGGAGAAATATAGCGGTTAATATTACAGTAGATATAAGGTTCCATTTAAAGTTCAGGCCATAAATTTCTTTATGATGAAAATTTATTTGAGAAGCATTTTTTGACCAAATTCTTAAAGGACTGTTTTACCTGCTGGTTCCTTAAGGAGTAAATAAAAGGATTTAACATTGGGGCAATAGAGGTATTGAGTACCGCTATACCCTTGGTCAAAGCCACTCCTTCTTTTGCTGAAGTTTTGACATACATGAATATGCAACTTCCATAAGAAATGGAGACAACAATCATGTGGGAAGAACAAGTGGAAAAGGCCTTTTTTCGTTGCTCAGCTGAGGGGATTCTCAGAATTGTTTTCAAGATGAATACATAGGAAACAATCACTAATGTTAAGGTTACCATGAGTGTGAATACTGCCAGAAAAAATCCCATGAGTTCTAGGATTGCTGTGTCTGTGCAGGAGATCAATAACATAGGAGAAGAGTCACAGGTGAAGTGATCAATGATATTGGAGTCGCAGAAATCCAGTTGAAGTCCCATGATCACAGGTGGAAAGATAATGAGAAATCCAGCCAACCAAGAATTAATTACAAGTAGGTTACAGATTCTGCTATTCATTATTACTGTGTAATGCAGTGGCTTACAGATAGCTACGTATCGATCATAGGACATAACAGTCAAAAGGAAAAATTCTGTTGAACCAAGGAGAATGAAGAAAAACACTTGGGCCATGCAAGAATTATAGGAAATGGTCATATCTCCTGTTACAATGCTGACCAGGAATCTAGGAATACAAACTGTTGTAAATGAGATTTCTAGGAAAGAGAAATTCCTAAGGAAAAAATACATGGGAGTTTTGAGGTGCGAATCTATCAGAGTAAGGGTGATAATTGTCAGGTTTCCAGTTACACTCAGCAAATATGTGAAAAATAGAAATATGAAAATTAAAACATTTAGCTCTGGGTCATCTGTTAATCCCAGAAGAATAAACTCCTTCAAATATGTTTGATTTTTCATTTCTTATTGTTGATTTCTTCTATGTCTATAAATGCAAACAAGAGACAATGATTTAGTGAGTACAGAATTAGAAAATTTTAAAAAATCACCTCTGCTGGTTTAAGAAATATATAATATAATAGGCCAATAAATTAGCTACCAAGTTTTACAGAATTCTGGAAACATATGTGAGCTAAGACAAAGTAAATTATAACTAACATCTGCCTTACAGATCACTAGCCTTTTAAAATTGAATGACTCACTTGATAAGTCTAATAAACACAACTGTATAAAAAAATATTTATTAAACAAATGAGTTTTACTTTCTTTAAAAAATTTGATTATATATGTATGAAAATTAGGTAGAACACTATAAAATTTAAAATATTATTTTATTTTTATTAAAATATTTCACCAATGACCACATGTTCTAATGATTCTCTGAAAATAAAACATTTTGAATGTTTTTCTTAGAGTTATTTTCCACAATTTTTTCAGAATGTTTCATGTTGGCCCTGCCTATATAGAGAATTAATACCTTAACAAAAGAACTGGAGCCATCGAGTAGAGAAGTCAAAATGGCATAGATGATAGAGGCTTTGTTCATTTGCTCTTACTACCACATCAAAGTTGTGATGGAAACACAGAACAAACAGCAAACAGAGTCACCTGGGGGTCTAGATGAGGCAGCCCTACAATTAGGGAGAGAAATAAGAAATCACCATGAAATGGGAGGAGGCAGGAGGGGGTGAGGACGTGGGATTGCCTGTTCTCCAGTGGCTGAGTGGGACAGAGGCTATGGCAGCATCAGTGGCAGCTGGCAGCTGCAGAGGTTCCTTTTAAATGGGCCGTATCCACAACCAAACTTTCAAGGTGACAGACCTGCTCTCTCTGAGCACCAGCAAGCAGTAGGCCGTTGGTGGGGGTGGGGAGGGGGCACTAAGAACTTGCAGGAGCACACTGAGTTGTTGGACAAAGGGCTGGAGGCAAAACTTTCTCCCCAGCAGATGTGGTGGTGGAATTCACTGTTCCTCTATTGAGCCCTCCCTGTTCCCAGTGTGCTAATGCAGTGCTGCCATAGCTGAGATGTCATCAAACTGGATAACAGAGGTCACTCCACCCAGAAGATTTCTTGAAACTCTGCTACTGCCAACTCATGGCCCTATCCAAGCCACATTCAGTTGTGTCCTTGGCAAGTTCTGTGCAACTTGCTGAGCAGCTCCAAGACTCACACTGGTGGCAGCTGACCTTGGTTTCTGGCATGGTTTCTTTCTCTATAAGCACAGCATCTGGGGATTGCTTGCTGAATTTTAACAGGTGGCCCTGGAGGGACACAGGCTGAGGCTAAAACTGCCCTGCTGCTAAATCCCTCTCAGGACTGTCCCTTGGATATCTACTACACAAAGCCACGCTAATAAGACTGTGAGACTTAGGAGCTTTGCTTAGTACATAGAAATAGACACAGAAAGGCAGCCAAAATGGAAGACAAAGAAGCAGAACTATATGAGAGAAAAGAACAGAGCTCCAAGAATAATGGAGTCAAGCAATATAACAGATGCAGAGTTCAAAACACTGGTTATAAAGATGCTCAGTGAAATTAGAGGAAGTGTAGATGAACTCAGTGATAACTTTAACAACGAGATAAAAAACATAAAAATAGAAATAAAAATTATAAAAGGGAACCAGAAATAAAGAATACATTATTTCAGATGAAGAGTAATATTAGAGGGAATTAACAGAGTGGATGAAGAAGAGGACCAAACCTCTGATATAGAGAATGGAGAAGCCAAGGTCACTTAATCAGAATGGCAAGAAAAAAGAAGCCAAGACCATAATAATAATTTAAGAAGCCTATGGGACAAAATTAAATGTAAAAACATCTGTGTAATAGGGATATCTGAAAAAGGAGAGAGAGAACAAGAAGTGGAAAAGTTATTTGAAGAAATAAATGATGGAAAACTTCCCCAAGATTATGAAGGAAATAGACATACAACCCCAAGAAGCTCAGACAGTCTCCCCAAGAATGAGCCCAAAGAGGCCCACCCAAGACATATCATAATCAAAATGCCAAAGTTAAATAGAAAGAGAGAATATTAAAAACAGCAAGAGAAAAGCAATTAGTTATCTACAGGAGAGCACCCATAAGACTGGCAGCCGATTTCTCAAAAGAAACTTTGCAGGACAGAAGGGATTTGGCACAAAATATTCAAAGTGGTGAAAATCCAGGATCTACAACCAAGAAGACTTTATCTAGCAAAGGTATCATTTAGAATTGAAGAACAGATAAGGAGCTTCCCAGACAAAAATAAGGAATTTATCAACACCAAGCCACTATTACAAAAATGTTGGAGAGTCTTCTTTAAGAAACAAAAGCATGTATAAAAATCATGAATAAAAAATGGTAATAACTACATATCTATCAACGATGACCTTTATTGTAAAAGAATTAAGTGCTCCACCAAAGGATAGGGTGGCTGAATGGTTAAGAAAACAAGACTCCTGCATATGCTACTAAAAAGAGACTCACTTCAGAGTAAAAGACACACACACAGACTAAAAGGAATGGTTGGGAAAAGATATTGAAGTAAGGGTGTTGAAGTAAATAAAGTCCTATAAAGACAAATACCACGTGATTTCACTTACATGTGAAATCTAAAGAACAAAATAAACAACAATAACAAAAATGGAAACGAACTCATACAGAGAATATTTTGAGGCCTTCTAGATAGGAGAATGTTGAGGGGATAGTGAAAAAGGGCAAAGGGGTTTAAAATACAAATATATAGTTACAAAATAGTCATGGAGATATAAAATGCAGCACAAGGAAAATAGTCAATAATATTGTAATAAATATGTAAGGGGGAAGAGGTGTACTAGATTTAATAGGGTGATCACTTGAGCTCTAATCAGTATGTTGTACAATTGAAACTAATATATTATTGTATGCCAACTACAATTGAAAAAAGTCATTGACTTCTACAATGTAAATATGACCAACTAGTTGTCTATTATATTTCAATAAAGCTGGGGGAAAAAAAGAACTGGGGCCATCAAAATTAATATTTATATACTCCTAAGCAAATAAATTCAGAACTTAAAGTTTTTTCTTTCTGAATTAAATTATAATCTATTCCTGTTTAGAAAAGATTCTAACAGCCAAAGTTAAGTGATCTAAGTTATAAAATGATTAGAAATTTTTAAAAAATGAGGTGAGAAATGAAAAAAATACTTACAATTATATCATCCCATGTAGTAGCAATTTGACTGCTGAAACCTAATTTCTCTGTTGGTTTACTTTGTCAGTGTTTGATGCTTTACTTTTGGAGAATTTTATAGACTTCATGACTTGTTTCTCCCTTTGATTTTCTTATGCTATAATATACTTATATAGTCTGTCTATGGAGTATAGCAAGATGATCCTGGTTACATAGAGCAAGATGCGACAGATGGAAAAATAAGCCCAGTTGAAAAATTATTTTTGAAGTAAGGGAGGCCCTGGCAAAAAGGTGACATGGTCCTAGATGCTGGTAGAAGGTGCTATGTCCAGACTGCGAACAAAGTATTCAAGAGGTCCTGCAACTTGTGATCCAGGAAAGAGTTGATGATGTGGTGGCAAAAGCTCTATAGACAGTCCCAAGCAGTCAATCCATGTTAAGTCTGAAAGGCTAAGACTCAAGTAGTATTGCAAAATTTTTTATTGAGTAACTGTGGCTCTGGCAATACTCGTTTAGGAGCAAAGCTAGAAGTTGTAGACATGGGAGAGAGCAGCAGCAAAATAAATCCAGTCCTATGATTTTAAATGGTGACACAGCAGAACCAGAAGTTAAAGCAAATGTTGGTAAGACTCCCCCAAAATTAAACAAATAAAAGAAAAAGGAAAAGAAAAAGGGAAATCTAGGGTCAGGACAATAATAGTGAAATAGGTAAATAGAGGTGAGAAAGTTATATATTTTGCTGATTAATTAAGTGAAGTTCTTAGTTCATGAGGAGAGGGCTATAATCCATGAGTGAAAATCAAGAAATAATAACTATGGAAAAGAGGTGAGCTACATGGCATATGAGTAATAACCGGTGAGAAATAAAATCCTTGAAATGTAAAGAACTATCTCCAGTTGCACAATCTAAGGTTAGGCATTTAATTATCTGTTATTTTCCAAAATTTACATAAAAATAAAATCCTAACCTTAGATTAGGAAAATCTTAGATTAGGAAAATCTAGTAATATAATATCTTACTTGATTCTCAATAACTTTTGTGAAAGGAAGATGGGTTATATTTTTTTCTACATTGTTTACCTTCCAGTGGGAAGACTTGGTTTTTTAACTATAGTTTCCAATACTGACTGTTTTTATCTGTCCCTTAACCAAAAAAAAAAAAAAAAAAAAAAAATCACAAGAAAGTCTTGCAGAAAAACAATTAAAATGTCTCTGGAGAGATCTGGAACTGATAAACACACTCTAAATTTAGTTGAATAATTTTAATTATATACCCTTGGGAAATAATTTTTTTTTAAACATTAAACATCAAAAAGGTGTATAATGCAATGAACAGTGAGGTAATAGCAATCTTTGAATTATTTTGGATTTTGTATGGTCAATTTTATTTTATTTTTAACTGAATATAATCCAATTACGTGTCAATTTGTGAAGCAGAAAATAACAAGAGGAAAGAGCTACATATAAAATGTGCTATTCAAATGTTTTATTTGTAATGAAAAATTGAGTATCTATTTTAGATAAGGTATAGTTAGTAGATTGACACATTAAGATACAATAAAAATTGAGAGATTGATGCATAAACATAAAACTCATGAAATTGGTTATCAAAAAAATCTCCTTAAGTATTGTTTCTTTAACATTAGAAAATGAAGCAAGCAAAGTTTATGTACTCTTCTATTACATTTATTTATTTATTTTCTTACTAGACAATTTGGGATATGGCACATTGTTTTCAGTTACTGAAGTATTTGATTATCATTTTTACCTCTTCCTTTTACAGTATGTTTTCTATGTATGCCAAATTTGAATTATTTTCATCCTTAGAGCTATATATTTGTATTTTCATGGACTTACATTTTTGGTTAATGATACAAAAAAAATTTTTCATAATGTATCAGCCAACAAAACTTGCAAAATTCATAGAAAGCAAGTGGTTTCAGTATTTTGTTGTTTTTATACAAAACAAATGTTAAATAATTCATTCTATTCTGAATGTGTGACTACAGATTAAACCAATTAATTTCTGAATTAGAGAAAATTTTGTGTAATTTGTGATGCAAGATTCAATGTATATATTTGAGAGTGTTTGAATTTTTCTATTAGAATAACACCATAACCAATAATTCTCAATAGGTTTATTGAAAAATTAACTGGTGCATTTTTTTATATTTAGTAAAAGATTGAGTATTTTATACAACTGAATGTAAAATTTTCTTACATTGAAGCTATTTATTAAGTTGAAACTAACTGAAAAATTAAATTAATTACATTCTATGCAAAAACTTCAACTTGAAATTTGCATACGAATTTTGAGATTTATATTGCACTACACTTTGTTAAAATTTTCTTCCATTGAAGAAAGTTCTAATTGGCAGTACAAAAGAACCCATGAATAACCAGGGATATATCATCAGAAAATAACCATTTACAAAAGATAAGAGATTTTCAGTCAAGATGGCAGAGTAAATATACGCTGTACTTGTCTCCTCTCATGAACACATCAAAATTACAACTAAACTATAGAACAACTGTCATTGAGAATCTCCTGAAGTCTGGTTGAACAGAAGTGCTACAACTGAGGACATACAGAAGAAGGCATGTCGAGACTGGTAGGACAGGTGGAGACATGAAATATGCTGGTCCAACACCTGCACGTGGTGAATAAAAATCAAGAAGGATATATAGGCTGCAGAGGTCCCCTTGAAAAAGTGAGGGGTCCCAGTCCCACACCAGACTCCTCAGCACAGAGTTCCAGTGCCAGTAAGAGAAGTCTCTACAACTTTTGGATGTGAAAACCAGTGGAGATTATGGCTGCTGGAGTCCAAGCTGTTCCTGTCAAGGGGCCTTTGTATGGACTTACTGATGGACTCATTTGCTCTGAGCTCCAGCACTGGGCAGCAGCTTGAAAGGCACTAGGAATATACAGGGAGGAAGTGAATTGTCTGGCTTCAGGGTGAGGGCTGGAGAAGCAGCCTTCTCCAAGACAGCCCTTGTTGAGCCCTTGTCCCTCCTGGCATGCAGACGCAGACAGCCACTATATCTGAGCCTCCATCAACCTAATGGTCACCCCATCCTGGTGCTTCCCTGAGATGCTGCCGCACCCAACTTGCCACCAAGTTTCTTCAAGTAGCTTTTCCATTCAAACGACCTGTCTTGGCTCATGCTGTGGACTTTCGCAAAATATCTCTAAGGTTTAGAAAACTCAAACAAGCAGCATCCAGACTCAGGATGCCCCAAACATCTTGCTGAGCAGTGCCAAGCCTGGCATGAATGCAGCCAGCTTTGGTTTGCAGTTTGGCCTCTCAAGGCATCTCTATGCCCAGTAGGAGTGGTGGCCATCTGCAGATTGCTTTGTGGCTCATGATAAGTGGCCCCAGGCAGGGCACAGGCTGCACTTGAATTTGGCCTGTGGTAGGACTCCTCCCAGGATGCCTTGGGGCTGGCACTCTTGGTGGTCGGCTTTGAACTGAGCCGGAGCACCACCCTTGGCTGCATCTGAGGACAACACACCCAAAAGGTGCACTGGGCAGGCACCAGAGCCCTGAGAAAGCAAATCCTGCTCCATAGGGTCAGCCCCTGCACAAACAGCTCCTCCACTGTAGTCACTGGTCAGTCCTTACAAACAATTAGCTTGAGGGTCAGTCCTATTGACATGTAAACAGCAACCAAAGGTCAACTACAACAGGAGGGCACACATAACACATACAAGGGACATACTTGGAGCACCCAGCTCAGGTGACCGAGGAGACTACTCAACTGGGCCTCACAGGACACCTACTACATAATTCTAAGAGCAGGAGACATACCAATCCTATCTAATAGATAGAAACAAACACAAGGAGGCAGCCAAAACGGGGAAACAAAGAAACATGTCCCAAATGAAAGAACAGAACAAAACTCCAGAATAAGAACTAAACAAAATGGAGACAAGTAATCTACCAAATACAGTGTTCCAAATACTGGTTATAAGGATGCTCAATGAACTTAGGGGAAGAGTAGATGGACTCAGTGAGAAATTTAGCAGAGAGATAGAAGATATAAAAATGGAGATAGAAAACACAAAAGAGAACCTATCAGAAATAAAGACTATGATAACTGAAATGAAAATACATTAGAGGAAACCGACAATAGATTAAATGAAGCAGAGGAGCCAATCAGTGATTTAGAAGATAAGGTAGCAGAAAACACCCAATCAGAACAGCAACAAGAAAAAAGAATGAGGATAGTTTAAGGGGCCTCTGAGACAACATTAAGCATACCAACATTCACATCATAGAGGTAGCAGAAGGATATGAGAGAGAGAAAGGAATTGAAAATATATTTGAAGAAATAATAATGGCGAACTTCTCTAACCTGGCGAATGATACAGATATACAAGCCCAGAAAGCACAGAGTGTCCCAAACAGGATGAACTCAAAGAGACCAACACAAAGACACAGCACAATTAAAATGCCAAAGGTTAAAGACAAAAAACCCCGAAAAGCAGCCAGAGAAAAGCAGTTATCTACAGGGGACTCCTATAAGACTATGAGCTGATTTCTCAACAGAAACTTTCCAGCACAGAAGGGATTGAGACAAAATACTCAAAGTGATGAAAAGCAAGGACTTACAACCAAGATTACTCTACCCAGCAAAGCTTTCTTTTAGAATCAAAAGACAGATAAAGAGCTTCTCAGAAGAGAAAAAGGAACTCATCACCACCAAACCAGTATTACAAGAAATGTTAGAGGGATTTCTTTAAGAAGAAGAAAGAAAGAAAGATGATCAAAAGTATGAAAAATAAAATGACAATACCTGCATATCTATCAAAAATTACTTTAAATTTAAATGGATTAAGAGCTCCGATCAAAAGACATAGGGTAGCTGAATGAATAAGAAAACAAGACCCTTACATATGATGCCTGCAACAGATTCATTTCAAATTGAAGACACACACAGATTGAAAGTAAAGCGATGGACCCAGTAATCCCACTGCAGGATATTTATCTGAACAAACCCAAAATACTAGTTTGAAAAGACATATGCATCTCTATGTTCATTGCAGCATTATTTACAATAGCCAAGACATGGAGGCAAACACAGGGTCCATAAATGGAAGAACGGATGATGATGAGGTGGTACATATATACAATGGAATATTACTCAGCTATAAAAAAAGAATAAAATCTTGCCATCTGCAACAACATGGATGGACCTAGAGGGTCTTGTGCTGAATGGAGTAATTCAGACACAGAAAGACAAATGACATATGATTTTACTTACATGTGGACTTTAAAGAATAAAATAAACCAACAAACAAAGCAGAAAGAAACTCATAGATACAGAGAACATTTTGATGGTTGCCATAGGAATGGGGATTGCAGGGTGGGTGAAGAAGGGAAAGAAATTAAGAAGTACAAGTTGGTAATTACAAAATAGTCATGAGTCAGAAAACCTGTATCTTGCTGAAAGAAACTGAGCAGAAGTTTATTTTAACAATAGAGATGAACCAAGCTAACCTAAAAAAAAATTTGCTTGTGGATTCGGTATAATTGCAGTAAGATTAAGTAAAGTATAGTGTAAGGAATATAGTCATTAATATTGTAATAACTACGGATGGTGTCAGATGGGTATTAGAGTTATTGGCTTGATCACTTCATAAGTTATATAAACGTTTAATCACCATGTTGTACCTCTGAAACTAGTATAATATTATATGTCAAATGTAATAGAAAAATAAAGACAGAATATTTGACTTTGGTGAACACACAACGTGGTGAACACAGACGATGTATTATTGAATTGTACACTTGAAACCTATATAATTTTAACTAATGTCACCATAATAAATCTAATTTAAAGAAAATTTAAAAACAAATTAGTTACGAAGTTCAGTACTGATTAGCTACTTAAAAAATAAAAGAATACAGAAAACCTGTATCTTGCTGAAAGAAACTGAGCAGAAGTTTATTTTAACAATAGAGATGAACCAAGCTAACCTAAAAAAAAATTTGCTTGTGGATTCGGTATAATTGCAGTAAGATTAAGTAAGATTACTTCTCAGTATCTTGTACAAAATCAAACCAGAGCTTGAAGATACTCATAACAGAAGATAATATAGCCATTTTTTTGCAAGGTAAAAAAGATATGAAAGAAAACTAGGAAAATGAGTATCCAGAAAAAGATGAAGTAAGCAGGATTAAACCTGGGGTTCTGACTGCTAGATGAAATGGTTACAAACATAGGAGTCAAAAAGCATAAGTACTTCAATTGAGTTACTTGGTTCTTCATATCACTTTTAAATCTACACTCAATGATACCATATAAAACATTTTTATTTTTTATTTATTTATTTTTTATTAAATTTATTAGGGTGACACTTTTTGAAATGTTACAGTGCAAACATTTTATGAGAACACTTCTTGAAAAACTCTAAAAATATGACATCTACCATATATCTGATACATTTTTCACCAAACCTCACATTTGCAATCAAAACTTTGTGATTTCACAATACTTTAAAACAATATTTCACCTTAAAGTATAAAAATAATACTTTCGGAAAGATTTATAGTGTTTTCATATATTTATGCTTATCAACTATGTGTCTAGAATCACCTTCAGATAAGTTTCTGTTGATCAAGAGGATCAATTTTCTTTCACCTTATTATCTCTCACTCTCGCTCTTGCTCTTGCTCTCGCTCTTGCTCTTGCTCTCCTCTTCCCTCCCATTTACCTACCTAGCTAACAATCATACAATATAGTGTATATTCATTTAGTTAACATTTGTATTTTGTTTTTCCACAGTCCTAATTTTCACTTTTACACTTGTGCTTACTTGTTATAACCTTCAATAGCAAACTTGTCTTGTTTCATTTATTTACAAATTGCCTCAATAAAGAATTCAAAATCAAATAAAGTTATCTTTTAATTGTCATTTTTTTGGTAGTATGATGCTAAATCTGCTTGAAAAAAAATGTAACCCATTCCTCGAAAGTACAATTGTAAGAAAGAGATGCGTGCTTAAGGACACTCTAGTCTATGAGCTTTAACAAAACATATTTCTACCGTGGACTTGAAAAATATGTAGAGCTCTTTCTACTAAGGTGTAATCAGACCAAGTTGTAAATCCAGAAACAAAAGACAAATCCAGTTACCCTGTATCTACTTAGACTCATAATTACTATTCCAATTTTCTTAGTGATACATTAGAATTGAAGGGCTCATTCACTATAGGAACAGGGTGTGAACACATTTTCTACAGTTCTCAATACTTCCAAGAATCATTTTCTCGTATATGAGTGAGGAAGGTAGAACCTTCTGTAAAAGAGACATTGGAAAGATAAACACATCATTGTAGATTTGAGAAAAAAGGAAAACAAAGACATAAATAATTCATATATCATTTCTAAGATACTAGAGTCAATATCTCACACTATTCTAAACATGGAGTTTGTCATTTTCTTTGTGTCAAGAGGAAAGACCATTCATTTATCTATCAAATGAAAGAGTCAAATGTAAACATGAATTTCTTCATGATAGCTTGATTTGCCTGTAGAGACTATGATTTTGCTTTTCAAATATGATTGGCAGAAATAGGAAAATTTTCAGTTAAATAGTCTATTATTTTAGGAAATATTATCAAAGAAGAAAATAGATAAATTCTGTCTCTTCTATCACACTAAAACTACTGTTTTTGTTTTCTGGGAAAATTAATACAAAATCAATACAACCTCATTTCCAATTGCAAAGATAAAATTTCTGACAAAACATTTTATCTTAAATTTTTATTTAATTTTCTAATACTATAACTATATTTTATTGGCAAATTCAAATAGACAACAATTATGTAACACATTTTTATTGGTGACATGGAAGAAAAATTATAGAGATATTAATTAAAACACATATTTTTATTTCACATAAAATAAGTTTTCTATTTGTATGTGGTTTTTAGCAAGCTTCTTATATTTGAACAATCTTTACATTTTGGATAGATTTACAATATACCTTGCTATGATATGAGAAACAATGGAGATTATTGACTTTTCTAAAATTCAGTTATAAAGGTAAGAAATTGACCATTTTCTCTATAACTTAAAGTAGTTAGGACCTTGTTTTTAGACTATTAAGAAAACAGACATTGACAGTATATAAACATGCCTAAATGACATAATGAAATGAGGTTTTCAAATAACTTATCTGGAGAAGGGCAAAGAGTTTTATTCAGCTTTGCTAACAGGAGTACATATTTCACATAATCACATTCATTTATTTGAAGAAAAGGCCATTCTCTGGATCATGTTCTTGAAGGCTTGCTTCACTTGCCGGTTTCTTAGTGTATATATGAAAGGATTCAAAAGAGGAGCCACTGAGGTATTGAGCACAGCTACCCCTTTGCTTAAAGACACTCTCTCCCTTGCAGAAGGCTTAATGTACATGAAAATGCAGCTACCGTAAGAGAGGGAGACAACTATCATGTGGGAGGAACAAGTGGAAAAAGCTTTCTTCCTTTGACTCGTGGAAGGAATTCTCACAATTGCACGGATGATGTATGTGTAGGAGAGAATAACTAGTGTTAAGGTGACCATAAGTGTTACCACAGCTAAAAAAAATGCCATGAATTCGAGAAAGCTAGTGTTCGTGCAAGAAAGCTGCAAAATTGGAGAAGAATCACAGATAAAATGATCAATTACATTGGAGGCACAGAAATTCAATTGCATCAGTAGAATTATTGGTGGAAAAATGATCAGGAATCCTGCGAGCCAAGAGCTAAAGACAAGAAGGATACAGACTCTGCTGCTCATGATGGTGGTGTAATGTAGAGGTTTGCAGATGGCCACATAGCGGTCATAGGACATGGCGGCGAGAAGGTAAAATTCTGTCACCCCCAAGAAGATGAAGAAAAACAGCTGGGCCACACAACCATTATAAGAAATAGTTCTGTCCCCTGTCACAATGGTGACAAGAAACCTGGGAATGCAGACTGACGTGAATGATATTTCTAGGACTGAGAAGTTTCGAAGGAAGAAATACATTGGAGTCTGCAGGTGGGGATCTGACAGCGTGAGGGTGATGATGATAAGGTTCCCAGTCACACTTAGCATGTAGGTAACAAGAAGAAATATGAAAAGAACAACTTGCCACCGTGGGTCATTTGTCAGTCCAAGAAGAATAAACTCGGTTACTTCTGTGAAATTTTTCATTATTTCCCTTCTTTTCAATGATATTCTTTTTAGTTGTAAAATAGATGAGGAAATAAGAAAGCTATGACATTAGCAAAGTAACTCTCACGTTAAAGAAATTGCTGTCTTTTTCTTTTAGTGAAAAATGATTTTGTAGTACATAGAAATGAAATCCTTTAAAGACCTCTGTATATATTATAGCGTATATTAATTCATTTCATTTTTATTCACTGTATTCTTATATATTTCAGTATATATCTCTGACCTCTGAATATTTTGATATATTCCTGAAAATAACAAAAAAACATGTTAATATCTTCTCGAATAAAACTCTGAGAGCTTACTCCCAGCATACCACAATACATTTTGAAGATTTCTTTTTTACTTTTTACTTTATATATTTAAAATTTTTCTATATTAAATAAGGATTTCTTTCTTTATCCTTCATTCAAAATTTACAATTCACAGAGGCAATGCAGTCATCTATCTGGTAGAGAAATATATACCTGAAAATAGCATACAGAAGTATTTAATAGATGGGAAATTTTCCCTAATCTAATTCTAATGTTTGTACCATAATGCATGCTAGTTTTAATTAATAATCAGTTATAATGATCTCTTGTAAGATTGTATATGTATTCTTCTTGAATATATCTTATATTAACCACCCACATATCATGACTCGATTTTCATATAGAATGAAGTACATTTTTACGTAAGTCCTAATTTTGTTTTCATAAACTGCAAGTGTTCTTACTTATTTCTAAAATCACTAGTCCTCTCCACAATATTGCCTAGTTTTTTCTTGAGGGATGATGAAAGAGAATAATTTGATATTCATGGTAATTTTGAGAAAGCAAAGATTATTACTTTTTTCTTTTTTTCCCTTTATGGCTTCTAATATAATTCTTGATGTTATACAGGATTTGCTTAGTTTGATTGTGTTGAAACAACTTTCCATAAAAGCTTTTGATGTGCTTAGATCTTTCATCTAAGATCATTTAAAAAAATACTTAAATGTTCAGACAGCTTGCCTAAGTCTGTAACATCTATTTGTTTTCTATATTCTTCAGAAGTTTCAGAGGCTTTCCAAAAAAATAATATTTTCTCAGGATTAGCCAATTAATTGATATGTTAATGAATTTACTCAAAATTTTTATCTACAAAATTTCTGGAAGGGATAAATTCTCACTTTAATTCATCTGCTCTCTTTGCAGTCATAAGATATACATTTTGTTTCTTTTGCTTTTATATGATGGGTACTAACTTTCATTATTAATAAAATTTACATTGTGAAAAACTAAAACGTAAAGCATATTTGCTCAATGTTAAAACACATCAAGTAAACTGTATTGAATCTTATATAAAAATAATTACATGGTGTCCAATATTGATTATATTAAAAATGATTATTAAAAGATATAGACTAGAACACAAAATATAATTTAGTCTTATTAATCACACAATTTTTCTGTTATAATAAACAAAAATGTTGCATGAAATTAATAAATTATAGTAATTTAAAAATTGTCTCCTGTCATCAGTTGGTGGTGAATACAGTGCAATATATATAATGTAGTGCAATATTGTACACTTGAAATTTATTCGATTTTATTAACTGTCACCACAATAACTTAAATAAAAAATAAAATTTTTATTTATACATCATAAATTTGTTGTTTAATTTTATTTACATATAGCATTGTTCATAATTGAGATTACTTGTATAAAGCAAAATATATACTATTAAAGCAAAAATATATTCCTGAAAAAAACTATCAAAGATGTACTTACTTTTTTGGTAAATGTGCTGGCTTAGCCATTTTAATGGCTTCTTTAATTTGTTTAAACATAAGTACTTTGGAATCTTTTTGCAATGTTTCCCCTCTGTCATCATATATATATATACATGTATATGTGTGTGTGTATATATATACACACACACATATATATTTAGTATATTTAGAAATATTTAGTATATATATACATATATGTGTGTGTGTATATATATTTATACTCACTATTAGTGATAAAAGATAATTCCAGGAGCTCTGCAGCAATGTTTACAAAAATGGCATCTATCAACCCATTTTTATACATCAACCCAGATTTTTCTAAAGATCTGGGCTGCCAAGATATCCTACCTATTGCCACTTAAAGAAGTAGTATCTTGATACTCGATATAAGCTGTAGTTGAAATGAAGACTAATGTAATATCTTTCCAAGCTTGATGGGCAAATGATATGATCTTTGTGCAGATGTAATGTTATTCAGGCCAGCCATAATTTCATCTGCTTCATTTACAATGGACTCAGGGGGATTAGTTGAATGAATAAACAAAAGGCACCATGGAGATGGTGTTCTCAAGACACGAAGCATTAAGCAATAGCTTGAATTAATATACAATTTAGAATGGAATATTTAGATGATAGTGGCCTCAAATCAGAGAAAACAAATATATAGAAAAATTTGCATTTTCATAATAATCAATAACTTCATAAGAAACAATAACAGAGAAACAGATAGTTTGTAAATGGCAATGGCTAAATTGAGAACCAATGGGGTTTTCACTAATCTTAGAGAAAATATTAAGAATTCATTATGTTTTAGACTGGGGCTGAGGTTTTCATTATTTTTCATTGTAAGAGATGTCAGGCTTATCTTTAAGGTTTTATATCTTTTTATTGACATAGAAAACCTGATCACGATTAGAATCACTACTTTTTATTCACTCAACAATTACTTTTTGGATGCTTATTGTGTTGGCCTCAAGCATAAATACTGAGCATACAGAGATAATAGAGACAGCACTTTGCATAATTTTCACTTCGTAGAGAAAAGTGTGAGAATTCCACATTACTTTTGAAATCTCGGATTCCCTTTCTCATGTGTAATACAAGCAATATTCTCCCTTGACATTTTCTTATTACTCACTGCTTTAATTTGAAAAGACATCTATAATATCTTTCATATTCATTATTTGAGATTTATATTTAATTTTTATTTAGTCCATAAGTTCCATAAAGCTTTTCTTCCATAAAATTGTCAAATAGAAATGTGTGATTATTTAATGATCTTAAAATTCTAGGCATTCTCTGAACAAAGATTTTCAGATTATTTTTACTGGGTACATATATACAATGTGATATTACTCAGCCATAAAAAAATGAAATCTTATCATTTGCAACTTAG
Source organism: Pteropus medius (assembly GCF_902729225.1). NCBI lineage: Eukaryota > Metazoa > Chordata > Mammalia > Chiroptera > Pteropodidae > Pteropus > Pteropus medius. The sequence goes on from NW_024354704.1 coordinate 149,735, forward strand.
ATGAACCTAGAAGGTATTATGTGAAGTGAAATAAGTCAGACAGAGAAAGACCTCACTTATGTGTGAAATCTAAAGAACAAAATAAACAAACAAACAAAAAAATAAAAACAGACTCTTAGAGAATAAGCTGATGATTAGGAAGAGGGTGGGGTGACTGGGTGAAAAAGGTGAAAAGATTAAGAAGTACACATTGATAGTTACAAAACACTCATGGAGATATGAAGTATAGCATAGGGAACATAGTCAATAATAGTGTAATAACTATGTATAATGCCAGGTGAGTACTAGACTAATCAAGGGGATCACTTTGTAAATAAAATAAATGTTTAACCACTATGCTGTATGCCTGAAACTAATATAAAGTAATATTGAATGTCCACTCTAATTGAAAAATAAAAATCAATCAATCAATCAATAAATGAAAAAAGAAAAAAATATTTTTATTGTTTCTTTGGGAGACAAATGAAGTTATTCAATATATATGATTAAGTAATAATGAGTGCATACTGAAGAAAGAGACTATTAAAGTATAACAGTTGTTTAAACTCAAAGTATATTATTTTATCAACAATGAAAGTCAAGAGCTTGAATCATGTGACATGAACATGCTCATGTTGAATGACATTGTCACAATAGTGTTTATATGATGATTACCTATAGACTATAATACTTAAAATTATACATTATGAAGAACCTGTTATTAAATAAAGATACATGAAAAACTACTATAATACATGCGACCTCATTTTAACTTGAATACATCTGTAAAAACTCTATTTCCAAATAAGGTCATATCTATAGATTCCAGGTGGACATGGAATTTTCAAAGGGCACTATACAAATCAGTACAGTACCCAAAACAAATACTTCTTTTTAATAAAATTTATTGGGGGTAAGATTGGTTAAAAACATTAAATAATTTTCAGGTGTATAATTTTATAACACATCATCTGTGCATTGCATTGTGTGCTCACCATCCAAAGTCTACTCCTGTCACCATATATTTGACAAACAAATACTTCTAATAGCAATTTTAAACAATAATATATCTATCCATTGAGCATAGTAATTTATGTTCTTTCAAATTTATTACAGAATTTGCTTTTATTTTAATATTTTCAGTAATGGATTATAGGAATATGTATAAAGGGTGCCCGAATATAAGTAATACATCTATTAAATTAAGAATAAGTAAATAAAAAAGTAATTTAATTTTTTAATACATCACTTAAAAACATTCATTAATAATTGAAGATTGTCTGAAGCCTATATGTCATATTCAGCTTACTGATGATAAGACACATATGTTAATATTTTAGCTGTAGTTTACTGTGAAATTCATACTTGAAACCATATTTTTCCCCCAATGATTGAATGGTACTATATGAGTTAGTTATCCAGTATGCACAATAAAAGTTAAATATGTGAATATTTTGAATTTGCCTTCATTTTACAAAATTGAGAAACAAAAATTAAAATTAATAAAATACATTTGTGTAAAACTATAAACAAAAGAGAACTGAAAAATGATGAGTAAAATTTTAAGTGTAGCATATTAATAAACTCCTTTTTGCTTTTTCATTTTACTTTCTATAGTAAACAAAACAATACTCCTAAGAACATCTTAACGGCTTCTTCTTAATCAGATATAATGTATAATAAAATATTTTCCCTCATTTTCCTAAGTTTAGCACTCTACAGTGATCTTGCTGCAGAAATTATTATTATATTTTTGGGATTGTGATTATTTATCTATTTTATTTCTTCTGCATTTACTAATTGACATTCTTCTATAAGAAAGAGTTGGCCCTTTTCCACTTTTAATTAATTATTAAATCATTTATAAAAATATTCACTAATGAATATCAATTTTATTCTTTGAGTTATAATTCAATACTACATTCTTTATTTTGTTTTTCAAATTCTCCAGCTTTGGCCATTGACCGCCCTTTCAGATAACTTCCCCTTGTAAACTGACCACGAGATTCACTCACTACATGTGAGGGGTTAAATTTCAGGGTCTTTCAGAAATTTTAACAGGATACTTTCTGCTTCACAGAAGATCCTCCTTTTCTGGAAACTGACACAAATCTGAATGGGCTGAAAGTTTGTGATTCATCATGACAATTCAAGTGAAGCTTTTATTAATAGGACTTAGTAGTAGTAGTAGTAGTAGTAGTAGTAGTAGCAGCAGCAGCAGCAGCAGCAGCAGCAACAGCAGTAGTAGTAGTAGTAGTAGCATTGTTGTTACTATTATTATTAAATAAGAATTACCTCAGTGAGCAGCTTATTTCTGTCCAAGACTTTCATGATTAATCTCCTATAACAAAGGTACATCTCTGTGTAATATTATTTTTATTCCCACTCTAGACACGCTTCTGGAAGTTGTACAATAACTTAGTTTCATCATTCCAAGAGTCAAGGGAGACACTAGCAGTGATGCTTAAGGGATGCTTCAATAGCAGCATCTACCACATTCATCTTCAACTCTACTTTCTTTTCCTCAGTGAAAAAAAAAAAAGACAATGTTTGTTTCAACTCTGGATGTCTAAGGAAATAGATTTTGGAGATTAATGAACAGCTTAATCATGTTGAATACATTCCAATCTAGCTATCTCATTAATCTATTGATTTACAGCTATATTTTATACTGTGTAGTATGTCAACTTTTTCTATGTTATAGGTTAACTTAGAATCATCAGTTTATTAGTCACCTGAAAATCCAGTGGTTCGTTTCCCATATCTACTCAAGATGGCATAGAGAATCCAGAATGTCGAATAGATACATTAAATTCAATTAATTCAGCACAATATAAAATTATGTTTCTCTTCCTTAGACATGTGCTATGAATTTATCCTCACCTAAGTTATCATATTTATGTTTAAAAAATTAGCAAAAAGTAAAACTTTTAGTATATAAGCCTTTTCTTTCTGAGTTTATACATGGTTACCATCTCCTGTATAATGTCGGACTTTAATATATGCCATAGATCTGAAAATAGTCTAGGAATGGGGACTGCATAAGGAGAAATATAAAGCTAACTGCTTCATGTGAGATAATTACCGAGTTTCTAAACAATGTATGGACAATTTATGAAACAGAGGAAGATGGAACCTTCTGTTGGCAAGGGAGTCTAGATTGTGCGTTCAGGACTCAGAGTCATCTGAACCCACTGAGTTGCCTTCATTCCAATTCTCAATCTTCACTCTTTCCCAATCAACACCCTAATATTCATTAGCATAAGACATATGAAGATGGTGTGAATTAAACCAACTTTATAATTAAGGAACCTGTAGGATCAGGTTTTAATATTGGCTAAGTCATCTCCAGTAATGAGAGAGTTGAAAAGTTAAAGTTACATTTTCTTTCTCAAAGCTCTCTAATGCATGTGGAAGCAGTCAACTTACTGCATAAGCCTTGTATTTGTTATTTAAGTTTATTCAACCTTGCTTTTAGTAGGCATTTAATTCTAGGTGAGCTCTGCCTTGCTAATGTGTAGATATAGACTTCCAGGGTTTAATTAAGTAGTGGAATCTGTTGACTTCAGACCAAACCAGGTTAATGAATTGGTCCAGATTCTTAATGCTTTCAAAGTCTCTTACCTGTATATGTTGTCTAAGTATCAAGTACAGTTGCGGAGAGCATAATTCACTGTAGCGAGTTAAACACAAATCTGTTTAACATAGGCTTAAAGAATTATCAAGAGAACCGAAAGCAGATTTTAGGATGAGCTTCCTGGAACATCTCGAAGCCACTGCACAAAATTGAGTCTCCATTTTTGTGAGAAAAGAAAACGAATTCTATTGTTAGTACTATTCCTCAGGAATCTAGTACTATTGCTACAAGATTTAAGGTCATCTGAATCTGCCATGACCTATAAAAGCAATATAGACACTTAATGATAACTAAGTTTAAAGTTTATATCTTTTATGAATGTATCTGATTGGCAGAACTAAAATCACATTAGAACTCTAGCTTTAAGGACAACTAAAAATGTGGTCTTTGCAGTTTCTACACAAAGATAAACATATTTGAAGGAATTTGGAAGATGAGTAATGAATAAGTTCATAATAAAATGTTTTCAGAGTGGTGATATTCAAAAGAAAGTCTAAATCAATAAATTAAGTAAACATTATTGTAATTCCCAATGTACAGATTAGGGAGTACCACATGAAAATACATGGACAGTTGTCCTACTGACACTATTGTGATGCATAAAGCTGAATTATTTTGGTAAATTGTATGTGGGTGACTGTATGCCATTACATTAAAACTGGTATTGTTTAAGATGATAGTAATAGTTATAATTTATTAAGCACTTGGGAGATATGAGGCATGTTTGTAAGAACTTATTAATTTTTGTCTAAATAAATATTCATGAATAGCCTCTGAGGAAACTACTATTATTCTCCTTAATTTTTCTATTAGGCAACTGACTCATTGAGAATTTAGCTAATTTTACCAAGGTCATGCAAATGGATTTGTGCTTCTGGAGAATGTACAGAGTGAATGAGGGACTAGATAAGCTGCTACTCAGACTTGAAGAAATCCAGGTCAGGGGAGCCTTGATGTCTTAAGAGTAATGTCAAGAGAACTTCCCTAAATTAACAATATTATTGAGTCTCATTGTGATATTTCACGATGGTCTATATGGAAACATCTCAAGTTAAGTGAACATTGAAAATGTGATACCCTTGGAGTCTAATCATAGGGTTAGATGTGGTACCCTAATGTTTAAAAGATAGGGTTTTGCCCTAAATCTGTCCACAATAGAGATCTTGTGAGGTAGACCTAAAAGAAAAAGCAAGGTTTTATCTATTGAATAAAGAGTTTAAGGTGTGGCTAATATTGTTGAAGGGTTACAGAAATTTCTATCTATTGTTCTGAAAAACAAGTCCTAGAAAATCAGACATAGAAACTTGTTCAAATAAGTTGTCAGAGCAGAACAATGGTAATTTCAAGGCAAGTGTTAATAATAGTTTAGATAGGAAATAGGCATTTAGAATCTTCTAAATAGTGAATACTACACTGCAATAAGCTGTTAGGTAGGCAATAATGAATAAACTGTCCCCATTGCTTGAGAAATGCTCATAGTCCATTAATATAGAAAAAAAAAATTCCAGTAGATTGTGAAATTTTCTATCATGTTGATAAGCATACTGCACCATTTCTATAGATCCATGTAATCTTATATGACTGTAAAATATAGCAATACAGGTTCAATTATTTAGATGGAGTAAAAATTGAAACTTGAGCTTGAGAACCTTAGTATAGGAGACTTAACATCAGAAAAAGATGTAGGGCATGATGATCACCAATGAGCTTTGATTACTTAAGAATACAAAGGTTTATTGTAATTTAAATCAGGTTGATGGAGAATGACTAAGTAATATCTATTAGTGAGATAGTGAATTATGGACCACATATTCTATAGCTATGGCTGAGGTTAGTGGTGTAGATAAGTCAGTGCTCAATCCAAAACGATAGAGAGTCTTGCTGATAACAGACAAAATTATCATGTGGGAATATATTACATCTGAGATTACCAGTAGAAGAGTTTACCAGATTATGAGTTTCTTTGGCTAAAGTGATTTTTTATATTTAAGTTTAGAAATTTAATTTAATTCCAAAGAAGTAATTGTCTTCTGAATGTTTAATTTTCTGGGATATATTATTTTGGAGAGAAATTCTTATAAGCCATGCCTGGCATTTTGGATGGACTTTTAGTACTTTTATAGAAGAATAAATTATCTAAATTGCATTTTATGTTCCATCACCATTTGTCTTTGAGTAATGAATACACATGCAATATACAGATGATATATTATAGAATCATACCCTTGATAACTATATAACTTTATTAACCAATGTCACCCTAATAAAGTTAATTAAAAATAAACAATGTCACCCTAATAAAGTTAATTTAAAATAAACAAATACTATTTTGTTCTAAAATTCTAAGATTCCTTTGTATATGTTTATTTTTTCAAGGTTTCTGCTATCCTCTGGGAATTGGTACATTATTTAAAGGAGGAGAGAAACATATCCACTTAAAGGGACTGTTAAAAATCTTAGAAGGATAGGTAAAATATTTAACACAGTTTGAAACAATATTCACATGAGGAAAGTGGTATTGGTTTTATAGAATTATTTTTCTGTGCTTAATAAATTTAATCGATAAAATTAGTTCTTTCATGGAAAGGAAGTAATCATTACTTGTTGCTTTCTGTTTATTTCCACATGATTCACCATATACTTCTATAACTTTAACAACTGTTATTTGCAATCATGATTCTCTTTGTCCAGAATATCCACTTAATTATATTTATTATTTTAACTGGGAATTTTCACTGGACTATTGCAAATGCTATGAGCAACCCCATCTTTTAAATTGATATAGCACTTCATGTTTTTATAAAAGACTAATTTGTAAATATCTACCTTTTTTATCCATTGCCTGAAATCCTATAGGGTGGAGATGGTTTATTCTATTAACCCAAATGGCTAGCACATGCCTGCAACCTAGTTGCTTTAAAAATATTTTTAGAAATAATGTCTGAATGAATTTTCACAGCCATATATGAATTAGAAAGAAATTATATATCTGCAAGATTCTTATTCTGCTTATAAGAAGCTGTTAACATACATATATAGATAGATATTAAATTAAGAAAAATGCTTATGAAAAATCACTATTATTTACAAGATATCATCTTAGAGTTTTAATGTATGTTATTATTATTGTTTTTTTATGTGCGTGATTTAATTTGAGAAATATATTTTAGTATTTCCTGAATATAAAACAATAAATGCTTGAAATAGTTTGACATCTCCTAGAAATCTAGACTGTGGTCATTGATATAAATTCTTTCAAATAGACCTGAGGGAATAATAGATATGAAGTAGTATACATGTCAAACTGAGATGATCAATACCCAGTACAGGTTGGAGTTAGAGGGAGCCCTATTTGGAGAGAGTTTTGGTGACCATCATAATTCTATTCTCGGTAACTCTTTTTACTCAGGAATTTATATGATTTTTAAAAATAACACACAAGATTATAACCAAGAAAGAAAATAAAAGTGAAAACTGACAGCCAAGGGAGACAAGGTTTATCCTATGCTTGTGAATTTAGGGTTAAAATTAACCAATACTTAGCAATGATTATGAAATTTACAATATTTCTGCTAGAAGAAGAGGCAGGAAAACTCACATTTTCTTTGTCAGTGATGACATTACCTGGCCTATAGGCAACTTAGACCTAAATTGTTACATTTATTAAATTAAAATTTAATTATGTTATTTTTTTCTCCTTGTTAGAATTTGAGAAAATTTAGGGCAAGAATCATTCTTTTTCATCACTATATCTCCAACACCTATCATAAGTAAGTAGAGGCTGAATGAGTAAATCACACATTAGAAAGCCTTTTAACAATTCTAATATTTAACATGAATTCTATTCCTAAATTATTACAAACGAAAATGAAAGTTATCCAATTAATCTGGATTTTGTGGTTTAAGAAAAGTGGTTTAAATCCCAGTTTGGAAAGCTACAATTTCAAACTCAGTTTCCTTCTGTTCATTCACTTATACATTAAGAATAATAATGCTAATTTTATAAGAGTTTTTGTAAAATGAATATTGAATATAATTTGCCTATAAAGGAGAGTGTGTAAAATCTTAGCAACAGATGTTATTCTTCTTCCCTACTTCTGAAACCTCCAGAGTTAGTTCTAGATCTGCCAATTGAAGTTCAGTTCCCCAGAAAGTTGAACTCACACCAGTTTATCATAGTTTCGTGCATTTTAATTGATATGTTTTACGTTGTTCGTTGTTTTTTTTTTTAATTTTTGAAGATATTTAATCTACTTAAAGAAAAATACCTGTGACTGAAAGAGAATAATAATTGTGGGTACCTCATAAAGTTATTGGCAGGATTAAATGAACCAATACAAAGAAAAAAATGGATCTGGAAAACAGTAATTGCTGCAAAAACTTTTTTAATTTTCTACCTCTCCTCCTTTTCCTTTTCTTTCTCTTTATATCATAATTATTGTTAATAGTATAAAGAATTTTAATATATGTTTCTAATCATTTAATATATTTACGTAGATATTTATATTTTGTTCCCACTCCCTGCCCTGGGTGATTGTGGTTATTTGATTTCATGCAAATGCCAAACAGAATCGACATTTTCTAATAACGTTCATTTCCATTACCTATGAAGAATGAAAAGTTCAGAAATCCACATTGTATCCTGACACTCTCTTCATCAAACTAAATATTCTATGTCTCTTCGAAAGTAAACCGCTTCTACTCAAAATCATGATCATTAACCTAGATATTTTACTTCATCCAAGTAATCATTTGAATGTACAGAACATTCTGAAGCAATGTTCAGTTTTATCAAATTTATTGAGTTTAATGTTTGAGAAATTTTAATATGGAAATAAAAAAAGTATAGAGGTGCCTCAAAAACCTAAGAAATGATCTACCATATAATCCAGCAATCCTTCTACTGGGTCTTTACTCCAAAGATTTGAAAACTCATATCCAAAAAGATGTTTGCACACTGATGTTCATAGCAGCATTATTCACAGTGGCCAGGACATGGAAGCAACTGAAGTGTCGATGATTGGCTAAAGAAGCTGTGGCACATATATACAATAGAATATTACTCAGCCATAAGAAGAGATGAAATACTGCCATTTGCGACAACGTGGATGGATCTTGAGATAATCATGCTAAGCGAAGTAAGCCAGACTGAAAAAGTAGAAAATCACATGATATCACTTATATGTGGAATATAAACCTAAAAGCAACAAATGAACAGGACAAAAAACAGACTCAGGGACATGGACAATGGACTAGTGGTTACCAGAGGGTAGGGGGTGGGGAAGGAGGAGAGAGGTAGACAGGGTAAAGGGGTCAAATATGAGGGGGATAGGGAGAGGGTGAAGTGGGTAAAGGGGATCAAATATATGAAGGAAACTGGACTTTGGGTGGTAATCACACAGTAGAATATATATATGTCAAATTATATAATTGTATTAACCAATGTTACCCCAATAAACTTACTAAAAAATTTAAAAAAGAAAATAAACTCTTCAAGAGATCTAAAAAAAAAAAATTTTGTTCTTTTAACAGTATTAGTACTTTCATTTACTAGAGAAAAACATAATCTTTTGGATAGTATCCTTAAAGGCTTGCTTCACTTGCTGGTTCCTCAGGGTGTATATAAATGGAGTCATCATAAGAGCAATGGAGGTATTCAGAATGGCTACTCCTTTGGTCAATGACGCCTTTTCTTTTGCTGAAGGGTTGGCATACATGAATATACAGCTTCCGTAAGAGATGGAAATGACAATCATGTGAGAGGAGCATGTATAAAATGCCTTTTTCCTCTGACTGGCAGAAGGCAGTTTCAGAATTGCCCTAATAATAAACATGTAGGATAGAATTATTAACATCAAAGTGAAAAGGAGAATCACTATTGCAGAGTAAAAACCAATCACTCCTAGGAGCCAGGTGTCTGAGCAAGATAATTGCAAGAGGGCAAAATAGTCATAAGAAAAGTGATCAATGACATTGGAGCCACAGTAATCTAACTGGAGAAAAAAAACTAGTGGGAAGATATTTAAGAATCCTGCCAGCCAAGCACAAAAGATAAGTGACATGCAGACTCTTTTGTTCATGATAGTTGTATAACGCAGGGGTTTGCAGATGGCCATATAGCAATCATAGGACATGGCGGTTAGAAGATAAAATTCAGTTATACCCATGAAAATGAAGAAAAACAATTGAACTGTACAATGTACGAAATAGTTTTGTCTCTGGTGATAATTGTGCCCAGAAATCTTGGAATACAGACATTTGTAAAGGATATTTCTAAAATAGAGAAGTTCCTGAGGAAGAAATACATAGATGTCTGTAGATGGGAGTCCACCAAGGTTAGGGTGATGATGGTCAAATTTCCAGTGACAATTAATACATATGTAATAATTAAAAAAAGAAAAATCACAATCTGTAGCTCTGGGTCATCTGATAGTCCTAGAAGAATGAATTCTGTGGGTACTGTGTTTTTCATTGCTGATTCTTTTTCCTCCCCTTTAGAACAGAAAATATATGTTCCCCCTTCAGAACATAAAAAATCAGAATTGAGGCTAGACTATAAAATTTAAAACATATTCTTGATGAATAATCTATGAAATTCAAAAACACATGTTCTCCTTTAGCAACCTTCTTCGACTTCTATTTAACCTTGCATTAAAGTAATGAATAGTACCCGAAATTAAATATTTATCTTTTTTCTTTGAAAATACACAGATTGTGGATTAAAAAAATCTTGTGCTAACATTTAAACAGAAGCTATTTCTTCTATAGTTCTTTAAAATTAAGTTTCTAATTATTCTTTAATAGATTTAGCTCCTTTTATTATAATATGTGAAAATATATAATTTTTATTTTCCTTTTCTGAATATTATAAAAAACAGTCTAGATTGTGGGTAACCTAAATACAGAATTTGAAAGCTTACAGAGATTATTCAGGCCTGCCTTCATGTTTTATATTTGGCACACATAATTTAGAAAACTTTTACAAAGTTAAACAACTAGTCAACATAGTCATCATCTTATTTTAGAACACACATGTTTATCCATGGGAATGTTTTGTTGGCATTCTCTACTACATTATTTTCTTAAGAGTTTGGTTGATGCTATCACCCTCCCCACAACATTTTTTTTCCCTTTTCTGATAAAAAGGCCAGACAAACAAGAAAGGTAAACTTGTTATTAAAATAAATAGTTATTATAATAAATAATTGCCTAGAAACATTTTAATTCATACAATGTACAATTCATTCTTTTGTTTATAATATTGCTATAACAAAGGAACAAGTAGATGGTCAATATTACATTTATTGAGAAAGAGATTCTTTTTAATAGGGGATGTCTTTTTATAGTCCTATCTTATAATAGAATACCATTAAATTTAGAAAACAGTAATGAACAATCCAAGACCTTCTTCTGGGTTCCTGTTTTAGGGCTCTGTTAATAGTCTTTTTGGTAGTAAACAATTATTTAACTTTTAATATTGAAAGGAATGTAAATCTACAAAAAATCTATGCAAATAATACCTTAAAACATTTAAATAAAATGGAATATTATGTTGTAGAATAACAAATTTACTTACTTCTGGTTCTTCTTGATGATTTAGCCTTAAATTTAATCATCTGATTTGCTTAAATGTTTACATAATTTCAGAGCTGGTAAATTGAATTAGCAAGTTATTTGATTTCTATTGTACTATCAAAACAAGTGTGGTGATTTAATTTTTTCGTGGCTCTCAGGGATCATAGTTCTCTGTTGGTATATTAGTCATATGTGACCCACAATATCTTTCATTCCATGTGTTGTAAAATTTTCGGAACAATTTATAATAAAACTCATTTCTGCTTTTTGTCTCTCACCCAAGCTCTGTGTACAAGCTCAGTTACACGTGGCAGACCAGTACTCTTTCATTTGCCCCCTTTTCATGCAACATAAAACATTTATTAAACTTTTTTTGTATTTATGCAAAAATTTTAAATGAATGTTTTGTAATTCTATGATTATACATCTATAAAATCTAAGTAATGTTTTCATTAGGCATAAGAGATTTATATTTTCCTGCAAATGTTGTTTTGAAAAATAGAAATAGAATGTCCTGTATATGTACAATACAATGGAACTGGACTTATTTTATCTGTGTCTTTCTTCTTGGCTCAGGGGAATTCATTAAGTAAACAAAGTGCCAAGGAGAGACATAATTAAAAGATACGGGCAAATTACTTTTATAAATATAATAAAATATAAAAAAATAAAATAATTGAGGTAATGAGACAAATATATAAACAAGAGGCGATACTGAGTATGTGAAAGTTTGATTTAGAATTTGACTCTCCTATGATTGTACAAGAAATCCATACTTTTCTCCCAGAAATTCTGGACTTAACCTCAAGAGGGTTCATGTGCTAATATCCTTTGAATTTTGGCAAACTAGTGGAGTTCTCTGCCATACTAGAATAAAATCTAGAAAACACTGCTTTGGATTTCTGGTATGATTTGATTGACTTCTGATATGGACAACATAATAAAGTCTGATGAGGAATTTTTTTCCAAAATTGACCCTTTTGATTCAGAGAAAGCTTTCCCATGGCCCATGGCTAATATCACAACGATATTTGCTATGAGTTATTTTTATTGCTTTTGACTGCTTTCCTTCACTATATCTTTTACTTTTATTAGATCTTAATGTTAAATTCCTTTGCCAATATTTGTGAATATGACATCTTCTCACTGTGAGACTATTTATGGACCAAGAAAATAAATATTTGGAAATCAGGCTTTGGATCTTTTAACTTATTTTCCTACTTTTGTAATGAGAGATAAAAGTTTTATTACAAGAAGAATATAATACTCATATACTATATATACATGTAAGTGTAATACGATTTTTACATTTAGCAATTTATCCTTATTTTCTTCATATTTATAAATATGGACATAAGTCATGTATGCATTTAATGCTAGAAGTGAAGATTTTTTTATAGGATTTAAACATGAGAGAATTTGAAAGTGGGACAGAAAAAAGACAAATAGGAAAGGTTGAACAAACTACTAGTTAATATATAGGACAATACGTAGACATTGAGGTGTGTTGATTTATAATTCATACACATTAAAATAAGCATTAAAAGTATTTATTCAATATATTTTAGTAGAAATAGTGAACCTGATTTTCTACTTATGAAATTCTATTCATTTGTCTTTTTTTGTATCCTAAAAGTGATTCTATTCATATTTTGTATCTTAAGCTCCTTAACAATAATGTAGCAATATATATATATTTTTGATTACAGGCATTGACTACACACTTAAATTAACGCATTTTTTTTCCCCAAATAGACAACAAAAACCCTTTGAAATGAGTATTTTTATTATTCAGATAAAGAGTTAAAGCAGAAAGAAGTTAGTTAAGTATCTTGTCTTTACCACATGTGTATTTGTGAGCAATCTTTATTGATTGTCTTCAAGGAAAAGGAAGTAAATTTCATTTGAAAAATCCTATTAGACCTTTTTTTCATATGTTTTCTCAGTCTTCTAGATGCGGAATTGCCTCTCTTTCTTCCTTGATCATTCTCTCGCTCTCTCACTTTCTACCTTTATTTTTTTATTCCTAGTTCTTGATAGCTCTCCAGTTTTTTTCTAGGCCTCCTAACAATTTACTTTTAAATTTAGACTGATTTATTACACTCTTATCCACAAGCTAGTAGGACATCTACTTTTTAATAATGTCTCCAATTACCTCTAAAGTATTATGAGGTTGATGAGTGACTACGTTTTTTTATCTTTAAATTTATTGGGGGTGACATTGGCTAATAAAATTATATAGGTTTCAAGTGTATAGCTCAATAATATATCATCTGTATATTGCATTGTGTTCACCAGGCAAAATCAAATCTCCTTCTGGAGTGACTATGTTTTAAGCCAATGAAACATATAATTCAGCCACCAAGTTTTACTTTCCTTAGAGAGTGTACGAAGAATTTCAATTACAAATAGTATATTACTGTAGCATGTTCAAAATCCAAAATAAAGTTTATTAAATTGCAGTGGTTAAAAGATCCAACTATTTTAAGACTTTCTCTGAAAATTAGGCAAACATCACAATATTATTGACTATATTCCCCTTCACCTTTTTCACCCATTCCCCCAAACCCTTCTCCCTGGTGGCTATCTTCTTTGATCTCTGTTTCTAAAAGTCTTTTGTTTTGTTTTGTTTTTTAAGATTCTACATATAAGTGAAACCATATGGTATTTGTCTTTTTCTGCCTGGCTTATTTCACTTAGCATAATACTCTCTAGGTCCATCATGCTGTTGCAAATGGCAAGATTTCATTCTTTTTTTTATTGCTTCATAATATTCCATTGTATGCCACATCTTTTTTATCCATTCATCCATAGATGAACACCTAGGTTGCTTCCATATTTTGGCTACTGTAAATAATGTTACAATAAACGTAGGGATAAATATATCTTTTTGAATGAGTGTTTTCGTTTTCTTTGGATAAATACCCAGAGTGGATTTGCTGAATCATATGGTATATTTATTTTTAGTTTTTTTGAGGAATCACCATACTGTTTTCCATAGTGGCTGCACCAATTTGCAGTCCTACCAACAGTACACAAAGGTTCCCTTTTCCCCAAATCCTCACCAACGCATGTTGTTTGCTGACTTTTTGATAATAACCATTCTGACTGGTGTAAGATGGTATCTCATTTTGGTTTTGAATTTGACTTCCATGATGATTAATGAACATCTTTTCATATGCTTGTTGGATATTTCTCCAATTCTCAAAGGTTATTTTTTGCAAGAAATGGTACACAGAGCCCCAAATCTGGATGCTTTATGGGCTTCTTGCTATTGGGTTATCATTATACCTTGCAACTTTTATGGAACAGAGAAAGGAAATACATTTAAAAAATAATAGTCTCACATTGATGTTTCTTATTCCAGTCTAATAACAGAATTTTCCCACTTCTTCTCTTATACCACATTTATATCTCTTTTCCCCCACAGTGCAACTGTAACTCCAACAACAATCTGCTAACCTATCAACTACTCAGTTCTGCAACACACACAGAATTGTTATACTCCTATTATTATGAAAACACTCTACCAAATAAAGTTCATTTTTTTTGTGGTGTCTGTCCTACTGATAACCAATTGTCAAAATATTATCTTGCAAAATTACATGTATTAGTTCTTTGTTCTTCCCCCTACATGGTTATCAACTTGTTTTAAAATTATGTTTACTTGTGTTTTCAATTTTAGGTTTTTTCCCCCTCATTCTTCTTCATGAAATTCTGTCTTTGGAATATGCGAAACCATGAGGATATTTCAAAACTTAAAACTACTTAAACAGGTATCCTCAGAAATGGATCACTTATATTTTTAACTACATTGATCTTTCTCTTCATGCCTGAGTGCATGTTTTAATTATAGAAGTTTTATGTTATACTTTAATATCACTATGGTTAGTCCTTTCATATTTCCCATTTCTCAAGATTTCTTAATCATTACTGCATGCTTGTCTTTCCATATGAAATTTTAGTACTGGTTTTAGTATCAGTGTTGTTCTGCTTAGGCCAAATGACCAAGAAATTCTAATGCAATTTGAAGCATCAATAACAAATAAGAATGCTATATGGCACTTCTGTTTTGCCACAAGTGGAGATTCACAGCACAAACTGTGATTATGGGACAACCTATTGCAGATATGCATTTGCCTTTTGAACAATGCTACCTAGCTTGCTACTGGGTCCTAGCAGAGATTAAAAGCAAAACCAAAGGACATCATTTGACCATTAGATTGGAGCTTCCCATACTGAACTGAGTGTTATTGGACCCTCTGAGCTATAATGCTGGTGATTAGCAGCAGCAATCTGTCATCAAAGGTAGATAGTACTTAGGAGATCAGACTTGAGCAGGTCCAAAAGGCACAAGTAAAGCTAATGAACAGATGACTCAGACTCCTTTGAAACAAATTTCTGCTTCATTATATCCTCTTTCTTTATCCATATATATGGCCTTATTGGGAATACCTAAAAAATAACCAAGAAATAAAAATATATACCTGGTTATAGATGTTCTGAATAATATGCTAGCATATTATTCTGGGGATGATTTATAGATAAAATATATCTATGTAAACAATATTTTTAAAAAATGCTGGTATAACCATATCATGATTAGTCAATGTTGATGTTACTGAAAAAAGTATACTTTGGATAGAGAGGAGTTGGTGGTTTTCATAATGATAAAAAACTCACATTCACTAAGAAGATCTAACAGTTCCAAATTTGTGTCTGCATAAAAATACAGTGTTAATATTCAAAAAAATAAAAAAATTAATGTAACTACAAGGAGAAAGAAACGATTCCATAGTTATATAAGGAGATTTAAATAGCTCAGTAAGATAAAAACAGTAAAAGTACAGAAGATTTAAATCATGCGATTAATGAACTTGAACTAGTAGAACACTGCACTCAACTATCACTACCCATAATTTTCAAACGTACAGGAAATGTTCACAAAACTCTGAACATAATTTAAGCCATGAAGTGAGATTCAACTAATTTAGAAGGATTTAATTTAAATAAAGTATGTTTTATGACACCATAAAAGGATTTTTTGGAAATTTTATGCTCCATTGGACCCATTTACAGCAGATTGAGGCAAATACAGCTCAGTGGTCCCTCCCTCAGGAGAAAAAGAAAAGAGTGGAGCATGTGTCCAATATTTGGGTTTTTCAGGTGCTTCTGAGGACTGGTGTCTGTCTAGCGCATCTTTCAGTTTTTATGGGACCCAACATACTCTAGATGCCTGGAAGCTGCTGGTATGCTGTTGCTTCCAGGACATAGTTACAGAAGCAGAGAGAGCAAGAGATTACAACCTTTATCTTTAAAACACAAGTCTGAGGTGCTACATCCTCAGAAAAGTTTTGAGAGGCCCCCAGAATCTCTAGGGGGACTGACTGGTGATGGTCTTTTCTTTACCAATCCAGTTTAAAAAGACTGGGAGAGGTAGTTGTTTTCTCAAATGGGTAGATATCAACACAAGGTTACAGGGAACATAAAGAAACAGAAAAGTGACCCATTCAAAGACAGAAAATAAATCTCCATTAAACAGATCTTTAAAAAATAAAAGAAAAATGAACACCTAACCAATAATAGCTTTGATAAAGATACTCAATAAGTTCGAGACAGCACCATGTGTTTTAGTTTTATTGCATCTATTCTGAATTTTTAAAAATATAAATATTTTCTAAAAAATGATAGAGAACATGAAAATTCTACAAATAATACTTAATGTCAGGCTCAATATTTATCTTGAAAATATGTACTAGATTTCACAAAGTAAAAAGCTCTACATTTAAAGTGTACTGCACTAATACATATTGCCTCATAGAGCTGTATTTAATAAAAAACATATAGATCCTTTAAATGTAAAGGAATTATCAATGTCATCCTGAAAATACAAAAAATTACACACTAATTTTTAAACTTTACACTTGATATACAATGTGATATTATATGCACCCTTTTAGGAACTAATAGTAACAGAATTAGTATTATTTTTTACCTCACATTATAGAGTGTATCTCAAATAAATACATTTCACTTCCAGAAAATTTTGCAGGAAAAATAAACTTTACTATATTTTAAAATAAGTCAATTAAGCATGTATTGGAGAAACTTGGGTATGGAATTGGAAGAAATGGGAAACAACTACATTAACAATAATTTTGCATATAAAGAGACTATAAAGAATGAGCATACTTATAAAGAAGTTTAGGAATATTAAGGTTTTACTTAATTGCTCTTTTAGAGTGCCCTTTATTTTTGACATAATAAAAATTCACTTATTTGTAGAAAATACTACTTTACGGACCATGTCTTTGAAGGCTTGTTTTACTTGCTGGTTTCTCAAGGTGTAAATAAAGGGGTTCAACATGGGGGCAACAGAGGTATTGAGGATAGCTACTCCTTTGGTCAATGATGCCTTTTCTTTTGCAGAGGGATTAGCATACATGAATATACAGCTTCCATAAGAAATGGAAATGACAATCATATGAGAGGAACAAGTGGAGAAAGCCTTTTTTCTCTGACTGGCAGATGGAATTCTCAAAATAGTCCTGATAATGTACATATAAGATAAAATCACTAATGCCAAAGTGAATAGCAAAGTAGTCAAAGCAAAGTAAAAACCGATTACTTCTAGGAGCCACGTATCTGAGCAAGATAGTTGTAAAAGGGGAAAATAGTCACAAGCAAAGTGATCAATGACATTGGAAGCACAGTAATCCAGCCGAAGGAGAAGCATAAGGGGTGGGAAAATGGTCAGAAACCCTCCCAGCCACGCACACAGCACAAGGAGGGTGCAGAGTTTCCTGTTCATGATGGTTGTATAATGAAGGGGTTTGCAGATGGCAACATAGCGGTCATAGGACATGGCAGTTAGAATGTAAAATTCAGTCACCCCCATGAAAATAAAGAAAAATAGTTGGGCTGCACAGTTATTATAAGAAATAGTCTTATCTCTGGTGATAATTGCCCCTAGAAATCTAGGGATACATACAGTTGTAAATGAGATTTCTAAGAAAGAGAAGTTCCGGAGGAAGAAATACATAGGCGTCTGTAGATGGGAGTCCGCCAAGGTTAGAGTGATGATAGTCAGGTTCCCAGTGACACTTAATATATATGTGATAAATAAAAAGAGGAAAATCACAATCTGAAGGGCAGGATCATCAGAAAGACCTAGGAGGACAAACTCTGTGATTACTGTGTGGTTCATTTCTCTCTCTCTCTCTCTCTCTAATGTTTTAAAGATATATAAGCGGAAAAAGTATTAAAGAGAGGAGATGAAAGATAGAATTCGTCATGATCAATATTATCATCACTGATACAATTCTAAAACGTTTTCTATAATCCATGCCAATATTATTTTATTTTGACTATCTTTTTTGCATTTCTTAATACATATTTGTGAGTCCTGCTTTATTTACTAGTTCTCTTATTTTATACCTGGCAGAAGTCGAGCAATCTTCATGCAATAAACCACATCATTGAGAGGTAGTAAATAAAATCAATATGCCTTGCTTTGTCCAGTTTATGCAAATCTTAAATTTTTGTTGAAACAATCATATGAAGTATGCGTTTTTCTTTCTTTTCTGTCATGTATTTATTAGAGGTTATTGCCACCTAAAAACAGAAATGAATGATCTTAATTCCATCAAAAAGTAAAAGTGAAATTTAGAAGACTAAAGTAGCAATCCATTATGCTTTTTATGATATAAGAAATGAATTAATAATTTTCTTAAAAAATAAAATAGAATTTTTAGTTTTAATTATTTTATTTATTAAATCATCATTAATATTAATATTTATAAGTGTGATTATCAAGATAATATAGAACATTCTATACATATTATATAGTAATATATATATATTTACAACAGAAAAAATAACCTAATTATTTTAAAAAGAGAACATATTCACCTACTTATTGTTTTTTCTTATAGTTCCATCAAAATCATTAATGCTTGAAATCTTCTGACAGGCTAGACATCTATATATAGAAACATTTTTATTTTTGAGCTTAAAGGAACATGCAGTATTTATCTACCTATTTTTCATTTTGCACTGAAGCACAAATTGGAAAAGTAATTATTTGCCTCAGATCATAGCAGCTGTCATCCAGTGCATTTTCCATTTGAACATCTTTTTTTTTTCTGTTATTAAGCTTTATGAAAAAAATGTTTGATTCCCTTGTTATTCTGCCCCACGTTTATCTTTCACATGAGACCGCTGATCGATAAGAACATTTTAGAAGTGTACAAGAAAACATCTCTCACTTGTCCTAAGCTATTCAGTTAATTCTCAACTGTTCTGGTTATACTATGCTGTAGATTTGGTTTACTAAAATTGTGATAGTCACTTTCTTCATATTTTTGATAGTTAAATTTATACTGTGAAAGATAGAATGTAAAATCATTGCTTCTCTGCCAGACACTAGCAAATTCACAATAATCAAATTAGATTTTACTTTTTCTCTATTTTATGATGGCTCGAGAGAAATAGAATGTCAGAAACCTTAAGATGTGAAAATATACTCTAGTCCTCTTCGATAATGTTGATCTGGAAGTTTAAGAAAACAATATTTAGAGAGAAGTGAGATGCATATGATAACATTGGGTATTATGAGTATAGATTCTTAAACTAGGATCTGGCTTCCCTCTGATTGAACTTATAGCTCAAAATTCCCAAGTCTACTTGTTTGACCTCAGAAGAGAGTTATGCACTGATCTTCTGGGAACAAAAAGTCCAGGCCACATCTCGGCTACATTATAGACCATGAGGGATTTCTGGAATCTTCTTTGGATTTATCAATAGCTTCCTAACTCTTTCCTAGTGTATATCCCTTGAGAATGGTTATGTTCATCTTTATATACCACAGAGTACCTAACACGTTGACTTCTACAAAATAATTACTTTCATTAATCATAATTACTTAATATTTCATGAGTAATAAAAGTAGTTGTGAACATTATTTTCTTATAAGAATAGAACTCAATCTAATTTACAGTTAATCATCTTAAAATGTAAAAATTTTCTACATATGCACTTTTTGTTATTTATCTTTAAGCTTTGTTAGTGTTGGGGCATCAAGAAACAAGGTTTTTAATAATTTTAAGTTAAATAATAACTATTATAATATATATCATACTCATGATTTTTTAAAAGTGCTATTACATAGATTAACTAATTTAATCTTTATTACAAATAGCAATATTTAATTAAAGTGCTAATTTTGTCCATCTTATTCATATTGGCCTTTACATTTATTTATCATATCTTCAATATTCTAATGAGAAATATCACAAAATACTACTCTTTCCTTTAATTGAAATTCTGGTTAGTGAATTATTGTTCATTATTATTTTATTGTTGTTCTTTATCTTTCCTAAATATTTTCATTAAAAATATATAGATGGGGACGGGTAGCATGGCATAGGGAATGCAGTTAGCACTAACGTAATGGCTAAGTGGGAAGCAAGAAGAGAGAAAGACCAATTAGGGGGATCGTTTTAGAAACTATATAAATGTCTAACCAGTGTACTGTATACTTGAAACTAATAATAAAATTAATTTTAAAAATAAAAAATATATGTAATCAGTTATTAATAAACCATACATTTGTTATATAATTATGTAAACTAATACATATTGCATAACTACTTAATATTAAATAAATGTTATATATTTAAAAGAAGTTATTAAACATGAATTTAACATAAGAAACACAGTTATGTATTTATATAATCAAATAACATAGTCCCAATGCAGAACTAAACTAAATCACAGCTGCGAGGCAAGTTTGTTTGGGAATTACAGGAAGAGAGGAGTTAGCAGAGAGTGTGGAGAAAAATGGAAAAAGAAGATAGACATAACTCAAATCTGTGACAGTTCATGTGTGTTATGTGACACTGAGTCAGCTCCAACTCCTGCCGACCCTATGAATGAGTGACGTCCATAATGTCCTGTCCTTAGCAGCCCTGCTCAGCTCCTGCAGACTCATGCCTATGGCTTCTTTTATGGAGTCTATCCATCTCGTATTTAGTCTTCCTCTTTTCCTGCTGCCTTCTCTTTTCCTTGCTGATTCTAATTTTTTTCTTTTACTTCTGACAATTTGATTATAATGTGTTTCAGTGTGGATTTCTTTAGCAAATTTCGAGTACACGGTATAATTATTAGTAACTATAGTCACTACACTGTACATTAGATCTCCAGCATTTATGTATCCCACATAGTTGAACCTCTGTTCCCTTTGACTAATGTCTCTCCATTTGCCAATCACTGCTTCAATCTCTACTCTTGTTTGAGTTCAACTTAAGATTCCACGTGTAAGTGAGATCATGCAGTGCTTTTCTGGATCCGGCTTGTCCTTCAGGTTCATTCATGTTGTTGCATGTGGCAGGATTCTTATTTTTCAAGGCCAAATTATATCTTATTGTATATGTAAACCATGTTTTTTTTTTTTAATTAAGTTTATTGGGAGTAATATTGGTTAATACAATTATATAATTTTCAGGTGTACATTATAATTTAACATCTGTATATTCTATTGTGTGTTTACCACTCAAAGTTTAGTTTCCTTCAGCTACAATATATTTGGACTCCCTTGACCCTGCTACTTCTCCCCTTTCTCTCCTTCTACCCTCTGGTAACCACTAGTCTACAGTCCATGTCTATGAGTCTGTTTGTCCTGTTCCTTTGTTGCTTTTAGGTTTATATCCCACATATAAGTGATATCATGTGATTTTCAGCTTTTTCTGTCTGGCTTATTTCGCTTAGTATGATTATCTTGAGAACCATCCATGTTGTTGTAAATGGCAGTATATCAACTCTTCTTATGGCTGAGTAATATTCCATTGTATATATATACCACTGCTTCTTTAGCCAATCATCTATCGGAGGACACTTTGGTTGCTTCCATGTTCTGGTCACTGTGAATAATGCCTCTATGAACATTGATGTGCAAATATCATTATGGATATTATTTTTCAAGACTTTGGGGTAAATACCCGGGAGAGGGATTGCTGGATCATATGGTAGATCAATTTTTAGGTTTTTGAGAAACCTCCATACTGTTTTCTATGTGGCTGTACCAATTTGCAGTCCCACCAGCAGTGTATGAGGGTTCCTTTTTCTTCGCATCCTCTCCAGCATTTGTTATTACTTGTCCTGTTGATTATTGCCATTCTAACAGATGTGAGATGATATCTCATTGTGTTTTTGATTTGCATTTCCCCTAATAACTAGCGATGCTGAGCATCTTTTCAAATATTTGTTGGTCATTGGTATGTCGTCTGGGGAGAAGTGTCTGTTCAGATCTCCTGCTCATTTTTTGATTGGATCATTTGTTGTTTTGTTGTTATTGAGTCGTATGAGTTCTTTGTGTATTTTGGATATTAGGTCCTTATCGGAGGCATTGCTTGCAAATATATTTTCCCATTCAGATGGTTGTCTTTTTACCAAGTTGATGATTTCTTTTGCTGAGCAAAAGCTTTTTAGTTTGATGTAATCGCATTCATTTATTTTTGTTTTTACTTCTATTGCCTTTGAGGTCAAATTCATAAAATCCTTTTAAAGTCCAAGATCCTTGAGTTTCATTTCTGTTTTCTTCTATGCATTTTGTTGTTTCAAGTCTTATATTCAGGTCTTTAATCCATTTTGAGTTAATTTTGGTATGTAGTGATAGAAAACAGTCTAGTTTCATTCTTTTGCATGTGGCTTTCCAGTTTTCCCAGCACCATTTACTGAAGAAGCTTTCCTTTCTCCACTGTATGTTTTTGGCTTTTTTGTCAAAAACTATTTGCTCATATTAATATGGGTTTACTTCTGGACTCTTGATTCTGTCCCACTGGTCTGTGTGTCTGTTTTCCTGCCAATACCATGCTGTTTTGATTACTGTCGCTTTGTAATATAATTTGAAGTCAGGAAGAGTGATGCCTCCAGCCTCATTCTTTTTTCTCAGGATGGCTTTGGCAATTTGGGGTCTTTTGTGTTTCATACGTATCTGATGAATTTTTGTTCTAATTTTTTAAAAATGCTGATGGGATTTTGATGGGGATTGCACATTTAAAAACTTGGGTTATTTGACTTTTTGCTATTGATTTATTTGAATTTCATATGTACGAGATGTTAATCCCTTATCTTATATAGGATTTGTAAATATTTTTTTCCCATTCTGTAGGTTGTCTCTTCATCTTGTTTATTGTTTGCTTTGCAGAAGCTTTTCAGTTTGATGCAATCTCACCTATCTGATTTTTATTTTGTTATCTGTGCTTTTGGTATCATATTTAAAAAATCATTGCTCAAACTAATGTCAAGAAGTTTTCCCTATAGTTTCTTCTAACAGTTTTATAGTTTCAGGTCTTCCATTTAAGTCTTTACTTCATTTTGAGTTGATTTTTGTATATCATGTGATAAGTGTTCAATTTCATTCTTCTGTACATGGTTATCTTTTCCCAAGACCATTCATTGAAGACACTATCCTGTCCCAATTGTATATTCTTGGCATTCTTGTTGAAGATCTGTGGACTTATTTCTTGGTTTTTCATTTGGTTCCATTAGTCTGTATGTCTGTCTGTATGTAAGTACCATATGTTTTGATAATTGTAGATTTGAAATATATTTTAAAATCAGGAAGTGTGAAC
Organism: Pteropus medius; assembly: GCF_902729225.1. Lineage (NCBI taxonomy): Eukaryota > Metazoa > Chordata > Mammalia > Chiroptera > Pteropodidae > Pteropus > Pteropus medius. The sequence continues at coordinate 173,558 of NW_024354704.1, forward strand.
CCTGAAGCTTTGGTTTTCTTGTTCAAAACTGCTTTGGCTGTTATTTATAATTGCCAAAATTTGTAAACAATCAAGTTGTCCTATAGTAAGAGAATGGATAAATTATGGTATATACAGACAATAGACTATAATTGAATGCTAAAAAGAAAACAGCTATTAAGCCATGAAAAGACATGGAGTAAGCTTAAATCTGTATTACTAAGTGAAATAAGACAACCTGAGAAGGCTATCTACTGTATGATTCAAATTGTAGTCATGCCCCACTTAAGAAAAGAGATATGTTGTGACAAATGTGTCATTAGATGATTTCGTTGTTATTCGCACTTCATAGAGTCCACTTACACAAACCTAGATGGTATACAGCCTGTACAACATGTATTGAATACTGTAGGCAATTGTAACACAATGGTAAGTATTTGTGTATGTAAATATATCTAAACATAGAAATGGTACAATGAAAAGATGATATAAAAGATAAAATATGCTACACCTGTATAGGGCACTTACCATGAATGGAACATATAGAACAGGAAATTGTCCTGAGTGAGTCAATGGTGAATAAATGTGAAGGTCAAGGACATTACAGTACACTACTGTAGACTTTATAAACACTGTACACTTATGCTACACTAAAGTTATAAAAATCAAGAACAAGAAAAAATGATGCAATCAAGAGGTAAACACGATGCAAATGATGCATATGGTAAACACGAGAAGTATGTACACTTATGCTACACTAAATTTATAAAAATCAAGAACAAGAAAAATTTAATCATCTTCAAGAAGACAAAGAAAATTAGTTGAACATGAAAACATTTTTAAAAATTTCTTGCTATGGTATATTTGAAATTACTATCATATTTGAGATGGGAATTTATGTAATTACTGCTGTAACTTCCTTTAACAAACTTGTCTTATTCAATATTAATGTACTATATGTAGGCATTTAAATGTTTGAATTCATGAGTAATATTGAATTCTTATTATAGACATTTTTGAATGTCATTTTGAATGAGTGTCATAATGACTAATGTCATTTAAAAATATTCATTTTTATTGTTAATATGAAGTGGAAAAAATGGTATTGTGATTCTGTTAATAAAAAGGAATCTTTACATAAAAAAAAGAAAAGGAAATTAGTTGAGCTATACACTTGTTACAGGAAATGATTTTATCCCTGATGATAATTGCCTCTAGAATTGTAGGAATACATACAGTTAAAATGAGTTCTGGGTAATTATTTTCTTCACAATACTTATCTACATTTCCCAAATTATTCAAATGTGCATATTCTACATTTACAATAAGAAAATAGCTATTATTTTTAATTCCTAAAATGTTGTCACTATCTTTATTCTTCTCAACTATTTTACTAATGTTGGTACTTATTTTAATTTTTAAATAAAATTATTTATTATAAACCGCTAAGAAGAAATAAAATGGGATGAAATAGTATTATGAACTTAACAACTACCATGTCACTGAGTTTGACAATAAACAACTCATGGTCAATATTTCTTCAAGTATATGCCAATTGATCTTCTACACCCAATATTATTGTATAACAAATCTCAGAGATTATATCATTTAATTTGTAAACATTTCAATAAGAATCTCTAAAAATTAGACTTTAAGCTAGCAACAATCACATTATTGCACTTAACAAAAGCAATATATATATTTTTTTATTACAAATGCAGACATGTAAGTGGTAAATTTTCAACTGTTTCATAAATATCATAGTACTTTAAAATTTTTAATATTTGGTTAGGATTATAAAACAAATACTGTCTATACATTGTGATTAGTTAATAAATTGGTTTGGTTTATAGCTTTTCTATATCTCCTTTTTTTTTTAGTCATTGACATTTAATTGTCAAAATAGATTTTTTAAACAACATTAAATACATATACGTAACAACATACTAAAACTATGGGATGCAGTGAAAGCAGTACTAAGAGAAAAGTTCAAAGTGATAAATGTGTACATTAAAGAAACAAAAAAGATTTCAAATAAAAAACTTAATTTTACACCTAAAGAAGATTAAGAAAACAAAGTAAGCCCAAAGTTAACAGAAAAAAGGAAATAACAAAGATTAGAGCAGAAATAAATAAATAGAAAATTAAAAAACAAGAGAAAAGAATCCATAAAACTAAGGGTTAGATTTCTGCAAAGATAAACGAAATTGACTAAGTCTTATCTATCTAGATGGAGAAAAAATAAAGAAGATCCGAATAATAAAATCAGATATAAAAGAAAGGCCATTATTAACTGATGCCACAGAAATAAAAAGGTTATCATAAGAAACTACTATGAAAAATTATATACCAACAAACTGGATGTCTAAGAAGAAATAGATAAATTCCTGGAAACATACAACTTACCAAAAATAAATTATGAAGAAATAGAAAGACTAAACAGACTTGCTATAACTAGTATGGATATTGATGCAGTAATCAAAACTCTACCAATAAAGAAATGCTCAAGGTCAGACGGCTTCACATGTGAATTCTAATAAACATTTAAAGAAGAAAGAAGAGTGAATTAACAGTATGAAAATAAAACCTATAGAATGGAAGAAAATATTTACAAACTCCATATCTGATAAAAGGTTAATTTCCAAAATATATAATGAACTCCTACAACTCAATAGCAAAAGAAACATAAATAAATCCTAATAATTAATAAATCAGCTGAAAACTTGAGTAGATATTTTTCCAAAGAAAACATTTGAATACAAGAAGATAAATGGCCAACTGGTCTATGACAGATGCTCAGTGTCACTAATCTTTAGGAAAATGCAAATCAACCCACAATGAGAGATTATCTCACACCTGTCAGAATGGCTATTATCAAGAAAACAAAGGACAGTAAGTGTTGGTGAGGATATGGAGAAATTAGAATCCTTGTATATTGTTGGTGGGAATGCAAAATTTTGCAAACACTATGGAAAACAGTATAGAAGTTCTTCAAAAAACTTTAAAATAGATCTACCACATTTTCTAGTAATTCCACTTCTAGGTATATATTTAAAATAATTGAAACTAGGGTCTCTAGGATATATTAGAACTCCCACGTTCATTGCAATATATTCACAATTGTCAAGAGAAGGAAACAAACTGAATGTTCATAGAAGGATGAATGGATATAGAAAATGTAAATACACGCAATGGAATATTATTCAGCCTTAAAAAGGAAGGCTATTCTGTCATATGTGACAGCATGGATGAACCTTGATGATATTACACTAAGTAAAATTAGTCAGTCACAAAAGTATAAATACTGCTTGAATCTACTTATGTGAGAAATTGAATATATTCAAACCCATAGAATGAGATAGGGAAACGATTGTTGCTAGGGGTTGGCGGGGGAGGAAAAATGAGGGAGTTGCTAATTAATGGGCATAAAGTTTCAGTTATGCAAGATGAATAAGTTCTAGAGATCTGATATATAACAGATCTCTAATGTGTTTATAGTTAACAACACTGAATTGTACCCTTAAAAATTTAAGGTTGTTAACTGTTCTTACAACTTTAAAAATTGTAATCTGTACATATTCAAAACTATAACAGTTAGATACAGAAAACAATATTTGTAACAATAATAATTACTACAATTTATTGATAGCTAATTATTGCTCTATGCTTTACAGCTTTATTTCTATCCTTATAGTAAGTTATGTATTCCTGATTTACCTGATTTTATGCCTGATTTACAGATGGGGAAATATATGCTTAGAGACTATAGAAATCTTATTTGTCAACTATTTGTCTTATTTAGGTATTCATAAATTTCCTCTAACATTTTAAATCCCCATTAATTTTCTGTCTGTCACTTTTTTTCTTTCTCAGAAAATCCTGCACTGTATCTCTCAATTGAATATACCTCATAATAAACATTAGAAATGTTGCACCACTAAGTAGAATTATAGCACATTTTCTATTATTAAAAAGGTCATATATATATAATTTATGATACTTTTTAGTATTTATGATTCTTATTCCACCTTTACACAGACACACACAGACACACACACATCCTTCCAAAATACTTTAGGCATTTATCAATGCCTTAAATAGAATGAGTGGAAGAGTATTTTAACAGATAAAATTCTAACTTTATAAATTTTTTTTTTGCTTTGTGATGAAGCTTTATTTTCTACAAAACTTAAATGATTTTCTCTAGATAGAAAATAATTTAGATATATGCCCTATTTCAAACTAGTCAAAAACTTGAGAAGGACCATTTACTATATTTAGAGTAGTCAGAAAGCAAAGCTTACAGTCTATGGAATTAGAGAGAGTGAACTTACCCTACATATCTAATGACTATTTCTTTACTATGTTCTATAGAATGTATATCACTACCTATATATCTACCTATATCTACTGAGTTATAATGAGATGTGAAAATATAAAGATATGTTTAGCACCTAAACATACAAAAGTGTATATTGTTAATGGTCTATGCTTTATATCAGTAAATTATATAAACAGATCCTATTAAAATAAGTAATGTTTCATGATTTTTAAATAAAAGCATTTACATTTTTCAATAAATTGTAAGGCATCAAATTTTTTTCCCTAAAGAAACTGCAAGATGAAAGGAATATCTGTCAAATATAAATGAAAATTATAAAATTATATTTTCTGTGTATAGTAAATAAAATATCATATAAATATTTAAAAAGTATTTTCTCTATTTCTGGCTATTATTTTTTTCTAAACAAAACTCAAAATATAATTTTACTTTTAAAAATAATCATTGTTTAAGAAGTTGCAAAGAGGTGTTCAGAAGAATGGGAATCAGACATAAGAAAAGTTACTGAGATTAAATAAGAAGTATATTAAGCAAATAGAATTGTTAGAAAGAAACAAAGAGAATGAACGAGGCTACAGGGAGTCCATTGTGATTTGAAGGAGCTCCTGAAATTTCATGTTTATATTTTTAAGATTTCCCTGCAATGTGTCTCTAATTCATACATACTATGATTTCATTTGCTTGTAAAAGATAGTCTTCCTTGCTATGTCCATGAAGGCTCGCTTGACTTGCTGATTTCTTAAGCTGTAAATAAAGGGGTTCAACATGGGAGCTACTGACGTGTTTAGCACAGCAACTCCCTTACTCAGAGACACACGGTCTTTTGCTGAGGGTTTGATATACAAAAAAATGCAGCTGCCATAAGAGATGGAGATGACAATCATGTGAGAGGAACACGTGGAAAAGGCCTTTGTCCTCTGGCTAGCAGAAGGGATTCTTAAAATTGTTCTGATGATGTACGTGTAGGACAGAAATATCAATGCCAAAGTGAACATTAGAGTAAAGACAGCACAGGAAAACCCCATTATCTCTAGGGATTTTGTGTCTGAACAAGAAAGTTGTAACAGAGGAAAATAATCACAGGTAAAATGGTCAATAATATTAGACCTACAATAATCAAGGTCTAAGAACAACATGAGTGCAGGGAATATGATAAAGAATGAAACTAGCCATGAAGAGAAGACAAGGAGTGTACAGACTCTTCGGTTCATGATGGTCATGTAATGCAGAGGTTTGCAGATGGCAATATAACGGTCATAGGACATGGCAGCCAAAAGGTAAAATTCAGTGACTCCCAAGAGAATGAAAAAAAATAATTGAGCAATACAATCATTAAAGGAAATGACTTTATCTCCTGAAATAATGGTGCTCAGGAACTTGGGTATACTGACAGTTGTGAATGAAACTTCTAATAAGGAGAAATTTCTGAGGAAGAAATACATGGGTGTCTGGAGATGGGAATCCAGCAGGGTAAGGGTGATAATGATCAGGTTCCCAGTGATGCTGAGCATGTAGGTGATGAGCAGAAAGACAAAAATCACCATCTGAAGCTTTGGGTCATCTGACAATCCCAGAAGGATAAACTCTGTTATTTCCGTATGGTTTGTCATTCTTCAGTTGCTTTGTTGTTTTTTCCCTTGCCAGACCTATAGGAGAAAGCACAGTAACAAACCTGAAGAGTGGATTAACAAATATCCAAATTGCGAAGCCAGAATTTGGCTGAAATAGTATGTCATTTCATCGTCAGGGGAAATTTAAAGCAACCTGATAATAACAATGATCCTTTAATTTCCTCTGTTTTATAGGTGAAAACTCCATGGTAAAGGCAGATTAAAAATTTTTTTTAGCATCACAGAGCTCGAAGTGATAGGGCGTGGATTTGTTCTCAGATTTTTCTGACTTCAAAAACAACCTGTGAACTTTCAGAAAAATGCCCACAGTTTCTTCCTGATGAGGATCAGTTTTGTGTAATTGCTCCAATCCTTATACAAGTTTTCCACTGTGTGTAAGTTAAAAGTTTAATTACATTGAGAATCCTCAAAAGTGGGAAAGATACTATATTTTTTAAATAAAAAGTGACTGTTCTGTCCTTAGCCATCTATCAATTTTTGCTAACACCCAGCTTTTCCAACTCCTGCTACTACCTCATTGATAGTCAGAAATACTAACTTCATAGCCACCAGCAACCTCAGATGTTATGGACAGAGGGGAGAAAAAAGTAGAAAATAATTTAAGTATGAAAGACATCTGAATACCTGATGTTTCAGCACACCTATGTGTGTCATTTACATCACCTTTATATCACCTTTATTCCTATACAACTTATTTCCCTTTCTTTTAAAAATAATAATAACTATTATTAGTTCATAATTTAGGCTAGTAATACACCCTTTTGAGGTGTATTTTTTTACTTAGGCTAAATTATCTGGATTGAATAAATTTATAACAAAGGAAATGTAAAGGGAGTCAAAATTTTTTTACACATAATTTAAAAGAAAACTTCACAAAACATTATTTCAAAGTTACTTTCCTCAAATTTCTTTACAATTTATTCTTTTAACTAACTTTATTCCTGCTTAGTAATATCATTTTTCCTACATTAGGGTTTGTTTCATTTTTCATAACACCTTGAAATTACAAAATACATTCTCATTAAATAGACAAGATTTAGCTTCAATCTCAAGATTAAAATTTCTACAATAACTTCTTGGCATTGGAGACCCAGTTTAAATATATGTATTTTATATTATTACTATTTCATGGTGAATAATGTATTATTGTACTATATTTTAACCTTATTTCAATTTTTGTATATTTGTTTTTCCTCTTAATTTTCCTGTCAATTTTAACACTTTTCTGAATAATACCATGACTTACTCCTTTTGGCTACTGAATAAGCCTGTGAACAAATGTATGAAGAGCTGCAAGAGAAAGTATTAATAGATATTGGAGGGGTTTATGTGAGCATCACTGGGTTCCTTTAAGAACTTTTCTTGGTCTGATTAAGCAAACTCCTCAGAAGAACTCTTTGAGTTGTTGGAAGGATTGTTTTATTAGAAGCTTTTTACTTTTATTTCACAATTATTTTAGATGACTATTTTCCTAGAGAAATCTGAGTAATTTATATTTCTTCATTTCAGTAATGATGAGCAGATTCGATTCTCAACATTCCTACCAGTGTTCATAGAAACAAATCAAGTGAAAGGAAACACCATCAAATCATATTTAATAATAACTGGGTTTATGGTGCATTTCAACTAATAACCTCATACTTCTAATTCATTAGCTAGCCATCTACAATTTAAACAAGGGAAAATAAATAAGTTAATAATTAAATTATGGTATCAAAGCAATATTAATTTTTTATTTATGACGTCCTAGGGTAAATTGTTATTACATAAAGTATATGGGCTTTGCAATTAGAGGAATATGAATTAGTAATACAAACGGGCCACTTAATGAATCTCTGACTTTAGATGAGTTAGTTTCTGTGAGCTTCAGCTTTCTCTGTTTAAAACAAAGTTGAAATTTCAAGGGTGATTTTGAGAATAATCTAAATAATATAAATGAAAGTACTCTATAAAATATGTAGTGTGTAATATGCTTTAAGAAGAGCTGTTTTATTTACTTTATTTTTCTTTCAGATGGAATTAATTCTCAACTTTGGGAAATATAGTAATTGTGATATAGCAAAGGCATTATTTATTTCAGTGAAATATATAAAGACTTTTATATTTTAGCTCATTTAGCTCTTATAACATACCTATGAAACTTTTATCTTCATTCCCCAATAAAGAACTGAGACTCAGAGATGTTATGTACTTTAGATATATTTATATAGCTAACAAACTTCAAACATAGTCACAGATTATTTGAAATTAAAATCTGTTCTCTTAAATAAACTACTACATGGCCTATATTCAATTAGGAACACACAAGCATAGAGATTTCAATTTCCTGCCTTTATTTAATAGAGAATGAATTGATATAATATAACAAAATCATCATGCTAAGAGAAATAAGTCAGACAGAAAAAGTCGAGAACCATATGACTTCACTCATATGTAGAATATAAAATTGAAAGCAACAAATGAGCAAGACAAACAAAGACTCGTAGACACAGACAACAGTTTAGCAGTTATCAGAGGAAAATGGAAGATGGAGGGGTGGTAGATAAAGGGTAAAGGGTAAAGGGAGTCAAATATATGGTGACAGGAGATCTGACTTTAGGATGTTGAATACACAATGCAATGTACAGATGATGTATTATTGAATTGTACACTTGAAACCTATATAATTTTATTAATCAATGTCACCCCAATAAATTTAATAAAAAGAAATTAATACATTTAAAAAATAAAACAAAATATACTAACCTTTTTTTACACTTTTTAATATATGCAGTTACAAACTATAACTCCAATATATACTATTTAATTTGATTAAAAGTTGAGCTAATAAGTAATGAATCAATGATACGATTTGGGAGACTTCCATTGCATTCTATATATTCGACTTACCTCTGATTTTCATAAAGGCTCGCTAACACTCAGAATGGCTGGAATATAAAAAAAATATTAGCAACTGTCATTGTAATCCAGGGAGATTAGCATTTCTGAAAACATTTCCTCTCATTTAACAAATTTGCCTTCTATTGTCAACGTTTTTGTTTTAAATGCCCCATTTTATCCAGGGGGGATATATTTCTTTGACTATTAAGAGTAAGAAAGGAGCAAATATATAAATGAGAAAAAAATATCAAAAAGTGTTTTAAAATTTTCTGGTATGGTTTCTACATAGATTTTACTTGCACAAGCTACCTGATGTTTTATCTAGTCTCTCTGATGCTGGCTCAAGGGGACTAATTCTGTGAATCAAAATTGCCAGAACAGGAATATACACAACACACTAAGGAATATAAAGGATAATACACACTAGTATTGAAACTGGAAAAAGAAGCTTGGGGGACAGTGTCCAATGAGACAGAAAAATAATAATAACAAGTAAACAACACTAAGTGTGAAGTTTGTTTTCCTGGATATTATTTTTCAGTCATAAGTTAGCAACCAAATATCTTACTTACTAATGCAGATTTCTACCTACTACTCCATGCCATTTTATTTATTTACTTTTAAATTTTATTTATTTATTTTTTATGATGACATTGGTTAATGAAATCTGGTAAGTTTCAGCTGAGCATTTTAACAGCAAGGCATCTACATATTTACACTGTGTGTTCATCTCCCATAGTTATATTTCTTTATGTCACCACATATTTGACCCCTTTTACCCCATCTACCTCCCCGCTCCCTACTTCCCCCTACCCTCTGGTAACCACTAGTCTATTGTCTGTGTCCATGAGTCTCTGTTTATTTTGTTCGTTTCTTGCTTTTAGGTATATATCCCACATATAAGTGATATCATGTGATTTTCAACTTTTTCTATCTGGCTTATTTTGCTTAACATGGTTGTTTCAAGTTTGTTGCAAATGGCAGTATTTCATCTCTTCTTATGGCTGGGTAATATTCCATTGTATATATGTACCACAGCTTCTTTATCTAATCATCTATCGTAGGACACTTTAGTTGCTTCCATGTCCTGGCCACCGTGAATAATGCTGCTATGAACATCGGTGTGCAAATATCTTTTCAGATGTGAGTTTACTCCATTCCATTTTAAAAATCTAGTAATTTATCGCATTGTACTAAGTACATTTATTACCTTCATTATTTTTGATCTGACTTCCAACAAGAATTTTTGTTACCATAATACTGCTAATATGTTATTCTCTTTTCTCCCTGCTCAGTTTTGCTCACTAGAAATAGTAGTTGAAGAATTTCTTGTTTTGACTGATTAATGTTGTCATTTATATGCCAAGTATAATATTAGGAGTTAGTACCCTCTGTGACTAGAGTATAATAATGTAATCATGTCCACATGAGATAAGATGAGCTTAAAAAGCCAGTAAAATTGTGCAGTTCCTTAGTAAAAGTTATGCAAAATTTGCAGGTTCTTACATAGTTTCAAACATGTATAAAACAGAGCAAATACAAGTTTTTTGTTTTGTTTTGTTTTGTTTTAAATCAGGCTATCATATTGGTTGTTATAGTTCAAGACCTCAGGCAAGTTAATCAACTTTTCTGAGCATCAATTTACAAATTTGTAAAAAAAAAAAAGGTAATTTTGTCTAATTTGCTGTGAAGATTAAATAAGAGATGGTATAAAATATATCTTGTTTAGCATATGGCACAGAATAAATGCTTTCTATAGAAGAGATATTATTATTTATGAAATTCATATCAAAATTCCGTAAGAGTAATGATGGCTGCCTAAATATTCTTCTTTTACATATTTTTAAAAATAATACAGGTAACTAAGGAGAACTTAGGAGAACAAAAAAGTATAGGATATTTTGAACTTCAAATTATTTTAAGTAGGAAAATAAATATCCAAGTCCATTAGATGACTGGGAAGAATTGAACAGATAATAAAGATAGTGTGCAAAAAAACTATGGTTGTTGCAGATACTTAATTTATTTCACATTTCATATAACTTTATGAAAGACACTGTTATATTAGTAACAAAAAAGAAATTTTAAGATAAGTTGATTAAAAGTGTATACTCCTTTAGTGTAAAAATATTACAGTAAAAAATATTTTTGTTACTCAGAAAAATCAGCAAAATGATTTATGTTCTATAGCCACTGGTTTCTATTCATATGTAAATAAATGATTACATGGAACCTACTACACTGTTTGAAAGGAAGACACAACATAGTCATTGTCAGCTTAAAAAGAAAGCTTAAACAAATGAGCTCAGCATTGCAGTTATCTGTGAGATGGATACAGGAGGATATTGTAAAAGTTACAATTTAATTTTTCCTTTATTGAATCCTCCTAATGACATTCATTCATGTTAATACATACTCTCATTTGTTTCTAGAAAACACTACTTTATGAACCAAGTTTTTGAAAGCTTTCTTTCCTTGCTGGTTCTTCAGGATATATAAAAGTGTTCAAAATGGGGCAACTGAAGTGTTGAAAATAGCTACTCCTCTGGTCAATGGTGATTTTTTTTTACCTGAAGACTTGACATACATGAATATACAGCTTCTATAAGAGATAGAAATGACAATCATGTGTGAGAAACATGGGGGAAACCTTTTTCCTCTGACTTGCAGACGGAATTCTCAAAATGGTGCTAATGGTGCACATGTAGGACAGAATCACTAATGCCAATGTGAAAAACAAGAAACAAAAGCAGAGTAAAAGCCAATAATTATGTTTATCAACAAGTATCTCAAATGAAAAAGAGTTAAGTGCTCCAAAGAAAAGATAGAGAAGTTGAATGGATAAGAAAACAAGATCTTTACTTATGTTACCAACAAGAGACTCACTTCAGATTGAAAGACACACTCAGACTAAAGGGAAAGGGCTGGAAAGAGATATTGCCTTGATGGACCTAGAGGGTATTGTGCCAAATGAAATCAGATAGAGAAAGACAAATACCACATGATTTCACATACATGTGGAATGTAAAGAACAAAATAACAACAAAAATGGAAACAAACTCATAGATACAGAGAATATTTTGAGGGCTACTGGATGGGAGGGGGAGTTGGGGAGACAGTAAAAAAGGGCAAAGGGATTAAGAAGTACAAATAGATAGATACAAAATATTCATGTAGATATAAAGTGCAGCATAAGAAAAATAGTCAACAGTGTTGTAAAAAATATGTAAGGGGGAAAAGGGCTACCAGATTTAGTGGGGTGACCACTTCATGAGTTATATAGATCTCTTTAATCACTATGCTATACAACTGAAACAAATATATTATTGTATGCCAACTATAATTGAAAAAAAACTCATTGAATTATACAATGTAAATATGAGCAACTAATTGCCTATTATACTTCAATAAAACTGGGGGAGAAAAAAAATCCAATCATCTTTAAAAGCCATGTATTCAAGCATGAGAGTTGTAAAATAGAGAAATAGTCACAAGAGAAGTGATTAATTACATTGGAAGCACAGAAATCTAACCTGAAGATAAGCATGAGTGGTGGGAAAATATAAGAAATCCTCCGAGCTATGCGCTAAAGAAAAGCAGGGTGCAGATTTTCTTGTTCATGATGGAGGTATAATAAAGAAGCTTGCAAATTGCAACATAACGATCAAAAGACACGGCAGTTAGAAGAAAAAATTTGAGCACATGCATGAAGACGAAGAAAAATAATTGAGCTAAATAATGGTGTAGGAAATGGTTTTGACTTTAGTAATGATTGTCCCCCAAAATGAAAGTTTTAAGAGAGAAACATTTTGGAGGAAAAAATACATAGGAGAGTCTTTAAATGATTGTCTATCATGGTGAGGACAATGATGGTTATGTTTCCAGTGACACTCAGTACATGTCATATATAAAGAGATAAACATTACAACCTAAAGCTCTGGGTTGTTTGATATTCCCAAGAGTACAAACTCTGTTGTCATTGTGTGACTTCTCATACTCATTTTTATTTTCTTTAAGCAAAATTTATTCATGAAAACAAAACAAAGAATGTGAATAGGAAAAATACTGAAGATTTAAATATTGGTATTAATAACTCCAACAAAATGAAGCAAGGAATCTTTTTCTTTGTAAGCATTTTTGCAATATCCACTCATTCCTATTAAAGCAGAAAATTTTTATACATCTTCTACTGAAAAGTAAACATGTATTATCCCGTCATCAGTTACTTTATATAAAACCTCTACATGTAACTAAATTTTCTATATGTGTAATACATCTTTTAATTATGTTTCTACAACAATATTTATCAATTATGTCTGTAATTTAGATATTGAGATATTGTTTTCCAGTTTCCAAGATTGAATGCTTTCAGAACTGAAATATCTAATTTTGAGTTTTACTTCTGATGCCATCGACAAACTTTATTGTCTTATAAATCATTGGTGGAAACAGATGACCCAATCACAATTCCTGAGCTTAATATTTTTATTTTTAATTACATTCTTTTAAATATAACCAACAGAAATAAATGTGTTTTCAGTCAAAGAAACATAGGACTAGAATTGCTTCATTGTTAACAAGAGTAAAGTTCTTATGGGAAAGAAAATAGAAGCTAGTGATATCAATACTCAGGTAGATAGAACTATATCAGTAATATAGTTCTACAACATACAGATCTATTTATATCATTTTTGTGTTCCTTATTTTTTTTAAACTTTTTAAAAATTAAGTTTATTGGGACAACATTGGTTAATAGGATTATATAATTTTCAGGTGTACATTTAATTGGACATCTGTATATTCTATTGTGTGTTTACCACCCAAAGTCCACTTTCCTAGAGCTACCATATATTTGATCCCCTTTACCTACTTCGCCCTTCTCCTACTCCCATATATTTAACCCCCTTTAACCATCTACCTAATTCTAATTCTCTAATTCTGTGCCTCTGTGCATTAATATTTGGATGTACGCAATGCCAGCATGGAAATCGGTCTTCACAGATACTGCAGTTTTCCAGAAAACACTCGCAAACCAATAAATGTAACAGACAACATACCATTTGTTAATGGACATAGGTGAATAAGCTGTGTAGACAATAGAAAAATATTAGAAAATGGTTAAGTCTTTAACAACTTCAAGTGTGGTTACACAAATGGACACTGTCAATGTTCATAACTTAAAGCTGGGTACCTGGTCAAAATAATGCTTGGGAAACATTTTATTAAAATTGAGCTAAATTGTCTCAAGTTCTTTTATTAATATAATAAATATTGAAAGAATGAGGGAAATTAACATATCCTTTTTTATGTTTGTGGAATTTTTTGACACAACCTTGACAGTATCCTTCAATGGCATATGAAGTTAATTGTACTGTTAGCAAACTTTCTGTATTCTGGAACTACTTTAATAGTGAAATATTTTTAGTAAGTTGATGTTTGCAACCTATAAGCAGGTGAAATCTGTATGTGACCTATTTATAAGTTGTATTAGCTTAGTTCTTGTGGACAGTGTGGAAAAGTAAGCCTTGAGGAGAGAGATTTAACCAGCTTTAAAGGACCTAAGATATGCATTTTAAGCACAGTGTAAATCAAAGGAGATTCACTAAGACAGGACTTCAGCAGCCTTTTGAGTATGGACAAGTCAGCATAAATAAAGAATGATGAGGCAGCAGCAAGAGCTCCAGCTACAGAGAAGTGAAAGCATAAGATATTATGGTGATAGTGAGCAATTTTCCAAAAGCTAGTTAAATCTGCTTTTTACAATAGAAATATCAAAGAAAGTCTAGCAGGAAGGAGCTCTTCACCTTTTGAAACATCAATGAGAAATAGTTGCCACAGTTACTAGGTCTGGCATTTAGACCTGCAAGGAAGGGCAATAAGCATTAGGTAGGGCTTGAATTTGAATTTTTTCACAATTAAAGAATAAATTTTTATATATAAAAAAAGTACAAGATCTGTGGGGTAACAATAAAAAGTTTGGAGAAGGAATATGTACTTGAATATATCAAATGAGGTAAAACCCTGAAAATAACTGTCATTCTTTTTTTTTTTACTTATTTATTAATATTCTTGCAATTAATTGAACGCTTATTCTTATCAGGCTCTGAAATAAGTTCTGCTATACAGTAATAAATACAACATGTCCTTACCTTCAGGAATCTATAATTTACTAAAATACAGATATTAATAAAAGAAACATAATTAAATGCACAATTCAAGCACTGTAAATCTGAAAAGGAAACTTAAGACACAAGGAGAACTGGACTATGTCACAAAATATGTAATAGGAAGACAAGATATAGAGATAACAGGAAGTTTTCATAAATAAGTGATTATTGAGTTCAGATTTGAAGAAAGTACATGAATTAATTAGATGAAGGGGATAGTTGTTGGAGAGGGAGATTCTAAAGAGAAGAAACAGCAAGTAATATCGTTATCACGTGATTTTAAAAATGCTTTACTATCTTGAAAACAGAATGATAACTGTAATATCAGGTTTTATAATTTTGGAGGTCTCACTATTGGAGATTTTCGGTACTTAAAATCAGTAAACTGAGCTGTGGAAGTGGTGTCAAGTAGTTTTAAAATGGGGGAGCTGAGTGCTGGGCAAATCTCAGAGGAGTAGGCATGTGCTGGAAAGCATCTTATTGGGGTCCATACTTTTTACTTAAACTCAAGATCTATACACAGCTTTTTCCTTTCATATATTTTACAATAAGGCATTTTAAGTTACTTTTTTGGAATCTCTCGTTATTCTAAACCAACAGTCAGTATTGATTTGTCTCTTGTGATATGCAGAACATATTCTTTAAGCTTAATTTGAGGAAGAACTGCTTTGAAGCGCAAGCAATAAAATAGCACACAAGTTTGGAAAAGATATTTTTTTCAGCTCTTTTTCTGAGAATTCAGTATCATTCTGGAATCCTGGAGAACTGAACATTGAGAATATCCAGAAACATTACTTCTGGATCAAGTATGGATTTCTTAATAAGTTTGGTAATAAATAACAACAGCAAACCTTCTCTAACTGGTTCTGCAGAGCAGTGAGTGTTTTAAAATGAGAGCAAAACAATGTAAGAGAGCAGATAGCCCAATATGATGGCAGTTATTCATCTGGATGCGTGTGTGTGCGTGCGTGTATGTGCGCACGCACACGCGTGCATGTGTGGGAATGCCTATCTGTGAATTATTTGTTTTGTGTTTCAGAGACAACTAAGAGACAGCTTTGGAAAGGATGAAGCTTTGCTATTACATAGGTAGTGCCTATGGAGTCTTTGATCGTTCTGTTCTTGTGAAGTTTCTCTCATCTAAGGTTATCACAGTATCTCATGTATAATCATACACATGCACTTCTCAATAGGAGAGAGCATGCACTGATATTGTTCAGTTACAGGAAATGAATATATTTGTTCAGCTTCTATTTGCAGTTCTGTTTAGTCACTGAGTTTAAAATCACCAGGTATGTCCTTTCCAGTTGTAATTCTGTTGATAAAATTTTAGATTTTGATTATTGCTATCCTGAAAAGCTTAGGATGTGGGTAATAATTTGACTAGAATGCTAATTTGAACAAAGCACTACACTACACATTGAATAAAAGGAAAACAGGAAAATTGAGGAAAATAATCATAATTTTAAAATTCAATTCAAAAATTGGTATAAAAGTGTCATTTTCATTGGCCTAGAAAAATATATATGTATTTATTCACTTATTATATTTTCATATTAATGAAAATAAGTGGATAAAAGCAAAGGAAGAATCTAGTTTTGGATAAATAATCAGGGTCCCTCACTAAATTTGCAAGTTAAATACTTAGAGTTGTGTTATAGTGTTACAGTATACATCATTCATCAGTATTTATTAACATTGATTATTGCAGATGCATGATTATTAAAATATATAAAGAGCAGAGTAATTGAAAGTGTGTTCTCTATTAGAACTTAAATTCTAACAGCCTATATCTGACACTAAAAATGTACTAGTTACTTTCTATTCATTTTTATCTTTTTCCACAAGAAAACATTTCATTTTCCTTAGTAAAGTGGTAAGAAACACACTAACCTTAATCTTATTACCGTTGTAGAAGGAAAAGCTGAATGGTGTCCAGAACACAGGAGATGCTAAGTAATTATGTTGAATGAATATTTTTGATTGAATGAATGGTAAACTACTTCATATCCTACCCTATGGTTCCCTTTTGCTTAAACACATTGAAAGTGTAGAACAGATTCAAGTGTGTTCTGGTTGCTATGCTATAGATACTTTAATATATATTGGTAGAGCATAAAACCCTGGGTAAAATCTCTGTACAATAGTTCGTTTATTATGGCTGGTTTAGGTCATTAGTCTAATAGAGTTCCTTTGTGTTACCCTTTTAAAGGCTTCCTTTACTTCTTTGTTCCTCAAGGTATAGATAACAGGATTCAGAGCAGGTGTGACCACTATGTACGCGAGTGTAGTTGCTTTGTCTGTTTCTGGAGTTTGTACAGTCTTAGGTTGGAGGTAAGTGAACAAGGCAGTGCCATAGAACAGAGAAACAACCAGGATGTGAGAAGAACAAGTAGAGAAAGCTTTGCGTCTGCCAGCTACTGATGGGATTCTCAAGATGGTCACAAAAATGCGCACATAGGAGCACAGAATGAGGAAACAGGGACTCATAATGAAAAGCACAGTGACGGCAAACACCATAA
>NW_024354705.1:0-304 GCF_902729225.1 Pteropus medius
TCCTGGCTCTGTGTAAGGAAGACGTTCTCTTCTGATCCAGTTTTCGTACCAAACATCAGAAAACTCTGTAGGCCGGCATGGGCACCGGACACCGGACACCGGACACCGGACACCGGAGTGAGTCTCCCATGGGGGGAAGGGGGTGCGGATGGGGCCTGTTTAGAGTTTGAATCAAATGCTGACTCTAAGGGAGGGACTTCTTGACATCGCCTTTCCTGACCTATAGGAACATCGGACAAGCACAGAAAATGACAATGCCGACCGAGGGCAGCCTGGGATGAAGATCTAACAGGAACGGCCTCAG
>NW_024354706.1:0-1187 GCF_902729225.1 Pteropus medius
TGATCCATGACATGAGGACATAGGACTCTTTATTCTGCAGAGGTCCTTCAAGCCAGAGAATCTGCCTTCCACCCCAACCCTTCTCAGAGCCAAGGGCCCAGCCGCTGCAGGACACGAAACCTGCCATGTCAGGACCGTATTTAACAGTTCTCTCCTCCCAATATCAAGGTCGTGGAGGCTTGGAAACGTCTAACAGGGGCAATGTGTGGTCTTTCCAATGCCTACAGCACAGAACTTGGCATGGCTTGGGCTACCGGGAAGGTGTCTGAAATTAAAAGTTTAAGGATGCGGACTGCCTCACCCACCAGTGTGCAGACTGGGAACGTGAGGGCCATGACAGGATTTCCTCTTCATGCAGTGAAGCCATGGTGGCCATGGCCTTCCTGAGACTTCTAGCACCTTCAGTGGTCCAGGCAGCCACCACGGGAAACCCAACAGAAAAGGCCTCGGATAAGGGAGATTGGAAACATAGAAGACAAGGTGGCAGTATTCAGCTACCAAGGCCATCTTGTTTAACTGGTTGCCCCTGGCAACCCAGGTTGCATTCAAGGCTGCACAGTAGAAGTATAAATAAGGGTGGTCAACTCAGGCCCACTGATGGCAAAGTCAATGCTGACATGAAGGGAAGATGCAAAGGAATGGCCAAGTCTGGGGCCATTCAGTGTGGGGCAAACTACTCTGTCCACCTCACCGCCCCGCCAAGTGTTCATCTTCACAATCACACTCAGCACTGGCCTTGAGGCCAGGTTATCAGGCAAAGCCCTATTCCTTTGTGTCTCTGTGTAGGGAAGTAGGTAACGCGCTCCAAGAAATCCCCTACAATTTCACAGGAAATGAGACTAAACAGAATGGTGGGTTTTGCAGTCAGTAGACCTGGCATTAAATCCTGGCTCTGCCTCTTGTTAATGTGAATAAATTACATAAACTCTCAGTTAGACATGTACATGCCATGTATAAAGCCATGATGGGGATCAGGTCCGTCCACAGAGCACTTAGCACCATGTCTAAACATGAGTGTGCTCTTACTTTATAAAATAATTTGCAAATGTGGACCTCCTTGTGTGCCTTCCTATGAAAACTCGCTCTTCCTAGAATGTATCCAGGAGGTGCTGCTGTATTTACTTCAAAGCTGTGCTTTTCCTAAAAAATCTAAACTTGGCAATCTCTTGGGATGAGGTGTGACTGGC
>NW_024354707.1:0-7752 GCF_902729225.1 Pteropus medius
ATATATATATATATATATATAATATGTAACAGTATCATATATATATAACAATATCATGTTTTCTGTATCCATTCATCCACTGATGAACACTTAGGTTGTTTCTATGTCTTGACTGTTGTGTATAATGTTGCAATGAGCATAAGGGTGCAGGTATTTTTTTGAGATAGTAATTTAATTTCCTTCAGATATATATCCAGAAGAGGAATTGCTGAATCATATGGTAGTTCTATTTTTAATTTTTTGCAGAACTTCTATATTATTTTCCACAGAGGTTTTACCTATTTTCATTTCTGCCAATAGTGTGCAAAGATTCCCTTTTCTCCACATTCTTGTTAGTACTTGTTATCTTTTGTGTTTTTGATTATAGTCATTCTAACAGATGTGAGGTGATATCTCATTGTAGTTTAGATTTGCATTTCTCTGATTATTAGAGATGTTTTCATATACCTGTTGGTCATTTGTATATCATCTTTGGAAAAATAAATGTCTATTTAGATCCTTTGCCCATTTTTAAATCAGATTATAATTTCTTTGCTATTGAGTTGTATGAGTTCCTTATATATTTTGGATATTAACCCCTTATTAGATATATGGTTTGCAAATATTTTCTACCATTCTATAGGTTGCCTTTATTTTGTTTCTTTTGCTGTGCAGAAGCTTTTTAGTTTAATGTGGTCCTACTCGTCGATTTTTGCTATTGTTGCTTGTGCATTTGTGTCATAGCCACAAAAGTTATTGCCAAGGCCAATGTCAAGGAGTTTTTCCCTATGTTTTCTTCTAGGAGTTTAGGGTTTCAGGACTTACATTTATATCTTTTATTAATTTTGAGTTATTTTTTGTGAGTGGTATAAGATAGGGGTCCAATTTTTTTTCTTTTGCATGTGAGTATCTAGGTTTCCCAACACTGCTGTGTCCAGTGAGTGGTAAATCCTGCCATGTCCAGCGCAGCTCTGGAAAATATACCTGAGTGGGAACGGTGGGAGATGAAGAAAGGAAAGAAGACAGAAAGCTGGAATCGGGAGATCCACTATCCACTGATGATTCAGTAGTGGCACAGTTTTATTTTTACAAGTTGCTTTTGTACAAGAGCATACAATTGCTGGCTAGGATAAGATTATCCTTACCCAACCCACACCCTACTATGATCTTTTGCAGTTCTGTCTGCTTGAGGCTATGAGCGTACTTCCCTGTCTCAGAGTAATACCTCATTGTTCTCTGATCAGTTCATACTTCCCCATTCTTAAGAGGGTTCATTGAGGTGAGGCAACCCTTGGTTGACCTCACAGATTGCAAGGACCTTGTCAGCTTGCAATCTGCTCTCCATACAACACCACTTCTTGAAGAGACTATCCTTTCTCCACTGAGTATTCTTGGCTGTCTTATAAAATATTAGTTGACCATATATGCATGAGTTTATTTCTGGGCTCTCTATTCTGTTACATTAGTCTATGTGTCTGTGTTTATGCCAGTATTATACTATTTTGATTACTATGATTTGTAATACGAGGATGTATAGGTTCTTCTTTCTCAAATTGCTTTGGCTATTTGGGGTCTTTTGTGGTTCCATATGGATTTTAGGATTTTTTTCTATTTCTGTGAAAAATGCCATTGTTCTTTTGATAGGGACCGTATTGAATCAATGGGAGGTTTAGAGTACTATGGACATTTTAATATTATTGATTCTTCCCATCCATGAACATGGAATATCTTTTCATTTATTTTTGTCTTCTTCAGTTTCTTTTATTAATGTTTTATAATTTTCAGTGTGTAGATATTTCAGCTCCTTGATTAAATTTATTTATAAGTATATTATGGTTTTTGGTGCTATTGTAAATGAGATTGTTTTCTTTATATCTTTTTCAGATAGTTCGTTCTTAGTCTATACAAACAACTGTTTTCTGTATGTCGAATTTGTGTCCTGCAACTATTTTCATTGTGATCTTTTTTTTTCTTTTACTTATTTATTTAAAATGTATTTATTTTTTAATGGTGACATTGGTTAACAAAATCCAGTAAGTTTCAGGTGAATAATTTAACATTATACATATATACTGCATTGTGTGTTCACCTCATGTAGTTAGACTTCTTTCTGTTACCACATATTTAACCCCTTTTACCCCATCTACCACCTTCCCCCCACCCCAACCTCTGGTAAGCACTAGCCTATTGTCCATGTCCATGAGTCTCTGTTTGTTTGTCCTGTTCATTTGTTGCTTTTAGGTTTATATACCACATATAAGTGATATCATGTGGTTTTCAACATCTTCTATCTGGCTTATTTTGCTTAGCATGATTATCTCAAGGTCCACCCATGTTGTCGCTAATGGCAGTATTTCATCTATTCTTATCCCTGAGTAATATTCCATTGTATAAATGTACCACGGCATCTTTATCCAATCATTTATTGTAGGACACTTTGGTTGCTTCCATGTCCTGGCCACTATGAACAATGCTGCTATGAACATCAGTGTGCAAATATCTTTTCGGATATGGATTTTCAAGTCTTTGGGGTAAATATCCAGTAGAGGGATTGCTGGATCATATGGTAGATCAACTCATAGTTTTTTGAGGAACCTCCATACTGTTTTCCATAGCAGCTATCCCAGTTTGCAGTCCCACCAGCAGTGGATGAGGGTTCCTTTTTCTCCGCATCCTTTTCCAGCATTTGTTATTACTTGTCCTGTGGATAACAGCTATTCTAACAGGTGTGAGATGATATCTCATTGTGGTTTTGATTTGCATTTCCCTAATAGCTAGGGATGTTGAGCATCTTTATATTTGTTGGCCATTT
Organism: Pteropus medius; assembly: GCF_902729225.1. Lineage (NCBI taxonomy): Eukaryota > Metazoa > Chordata > Mammalia > Chiroptera > Pteropodidae > Pteropus > Pteropus medius. The sequence continues at coordinate 2,792 of NW_024354707.1, forward strand.
GTATGTCTTCTTGGGAGAAGTGTCTGTTCAGGTCCTCTGGCCATTTTTTGTTTGGATTGTTTCTTTTTTTGTTGTTATTGAGTTGTATGAGTTCTTTGTATATTTTGAATATTAGGACTTATTGGAGGCATTGCTTGCAAATACGTTTTCCCATTTGAATGGTTGTCTCTTTACCTTGTTCACATTTTCTTTTGCTGTGCAGAAGCTTTTGAGTATGATGAGTTTAGTTCCTATGGTTTCTTCTATGCACTTTATTGTTTCAGGTCTTATATTCAGATCCTTAACCCGTTTTAAGTTAATTTTGGTGTGTGGTGATAGACCACAGTCTACCTTCATTCTTTTGCAGGTGGCTTTCCAGTTTTCCCAGCATCATTTACTGAAGAGGCTTTCCTTTCTCCACTGTATGTTTTTGGCTTTTTTTGTTGAAAATTATTTCCTCATATAAACATGGGTTTATTTCTGGACTCTCGATTCTGTTCCACTGGGCTGTGTGTCTGCTTTTCTGCCAATAACATACTGTTTTGATTGTTGTTTCTTTGTAGTATAATTTGAAGTTGAGCAGAGTGATGCTTCAAGCCTCGTTCTTTATTCTCAGGATGGCTTTGGCAATTTGGGGTCTTTTGTTCGTCCATACAAATCTGATGATTTTTTGTTCTATTTCTTTAAAAAATGCCGATGGGATTTTGATGGGGATTGCATTAAATCTGTATAATGCTTTAGATAATATGGTCATTTTAACTATGTTGATTCCTCCAATCCAGAAATACGAAATATCTTTTCATTTCTTTGTATCTTCTTCGATTTCCTTTAATAAGTTCTTGTAATTTTCATTATATAGGTCCTTCACATGTTTTGTTAGATTTATTCCTAGGTATTGTATTCTTTTTGTTGTAATTGCAAAAGGAATTATTTTTTCCACTTCTTTTTCTGGTGCTTCATTATTAGAATATTGGAATGCTATGGATTTTTGAACATTGATTTTGTATCCAGAAACTTTACTGTATTTCCTTATTGTTTCTAGTAGTATTCTTGTGGAGACTTTAGGGTTTTCAACATAGAGAATCATGTCATCTGCAAATAGTGACAGTTTGACTTCTTCATTTCCTATTTGGATGCCTTTTATACCTTTCTCTTGCCTGATCGCACTCCTTAAGACCTCCACTGTTATACTGAATAACAATGATGATACTGGACCGCCTTATCTTGTTCCTGACCTTAGAGGGAAGGTTTTTAGTTTTTCACCATTAAATATAATGTTGGCTGAGTGTTTGTCATCAATGGCCTTTATTATGTTAAGGTACTTTCCTTCTATACCGATTTGGTTAAGCGTTTTGATCATAAATGGATGCTGTATGTTGTCGAAGGTTTTTTCTGCATCTATTGATATAATCATATGATTTTTATTTTTTAATTTGTTTATATGGTGTATCACATTAATCAATTTGTGTATATTGAACCATCCCTATGCCCCTGGGATGAAGCCCACTTGATTGTGGTGTATAACCTTTTTAATATGTTGCTGTATTCGGTTCACTAGTATCTTATTTAGGATTTTCGCAACTGTGCTAATGAGAGATATTCGTCTGTAATTTTCTTTTTTTGTCTGTTATCTTTACTAGATTTTTGTATCAGGGTAATATTGGCTTCATAAAATGAGTTAGGAAATATTGTTTCCTCTTTGATTTTTTGGAAGAATTTGAGGAGAATAGGTATTAAATCTTTGAATGTTTGGTAGAATTCACTGGTGAAGCCATCTGGTCCTGGACTTTGACTTTTTGGTAGGTTTTTGATGATTGTTTCAATTTCCAAACCGCTGATAGGTCTATTTAGATTTTCCAGTTCTTTTTGATTTAGTCTAGGAAGGTCGTATCTTTCTAAGTACTTGTCTATTTCTTCTAAATTATTACATTTGGAGTTATATACTTTTTCATAATATTCTTGTATGATCCTTTGTATTTCTGCAGTGTCTGTCATAATTTCCTCTTTTTCATCCCTGATTTTGTTTATTTGTGTTCTTTCTCTATTTTCTTTAGTGAATTTTGCCAGGGGTTTGTCAATTTTATTAACCTTCTCAAAGAACCAGCTCTTTGTTATATTCATTTTTTTCTATTTTTTTAAATTTTATTTATTTCTGTTCTAATTTTGATTATTTCTTTCCTTCTGCTGACTTTAGGCTTCATTTGTTCTTCCTTTTCTAATTTTTTTAAGATGAAGCGTTAGGTTGTTTATTTGGGCTCATTCTTGTTTTTGGAGATAGGCCTGTAATGATATGAACTTTCCTCTTATGACCGCTTTTGCTAGGTCCCAAAAGTTTTGATATGTTGTACTATCAATAACATTCATCTCTATGTATCTCTTGATCTCTCTTTTTATTTCTTCTCTGACCCAGTTATTCTTCAGTAGTATGTTGTTTAATCTCCATGTATTTGTGGTTCTTCCCACTTTCTTTTTACGGTTGATCTCTAGTTTCAAAGCATTATGATCAGAGAATATGGTTGGTATGATTTCAACCCTCTTATATTTGTTGAGCCTATCTCTGTGTCCCAGTATGTAGTCAATCCTTTAGAATGTTCTATGTGCACTACAGAAGAATGTATAAGCAGTTGTTTTGGGATGAAAGGCTCTGTCAATGTCAATTATGTCCAGTTGGTCTAATGTGTCGTTTAAAGATGTTATTTCCTTATTGATTTTCTGTTTCGATGATCTGTTCATATCTGACCGTGGGGTATTTAGGTCCCCTACTATGGTAGTGTTTTGGTCTGTTTCTCCCTTTAGATCTGTTAGTAATTGCTTTATATATTTCAGGGCTTCCCGATTGGGAGCATAGATATTAATAAATGTTACGTCTTCTTGGTGTATGATCCCCTTTATCATTATGAGTGTCCCTCAGTATCTTTCTTTATCTTTTTTTTTGAAATCTATTTTGTCCGATATTTGTGCCACTACTCCCACTTTTCTCTGAATGCCATTTGTTTGAAATATCATTTTCCACCCTTTCATTTGGAGTCCAAATTTGTCTTTGGAATTGAGATGTGTCTCTTGGAGGTGGCATATGGTTCGGTGTTTTTTGATCGAATCTGCAACTCTGTGCCCTTTATTGGTGAGTTGAGTCCATTTACATTTAGGGAGATTATTGAAATATGAGGTTTTCCTATAACCATTTTGTGTTTTGCCTTCTGGTAGCTTGGTGCTTCCATGGCTTCTTTGTCCTCGTGTTTTGTTTTGTTTTTTTGTTTCTTGTTTTTTAATTTCGGTTAGGTTTTGTGGGTTTTTCCTCTGGTCCTTCTTGTTTTATGTTATATACTTCAGTTCTGAATCTTTGGTGTGTGGTTACCATTATGAATATGTAGAGGATAATTATATGTATATAGTAATCCATTTTCTTCCTGTGTGCCTTATCTCTATTCCCCTTTGTGATTTTGGATCTTTGAATCTTCTCCTTTTCAATCATTGTTATCTTATTTTGTCCCTATGTATGCTGAACATTCCTTACTATCTTACAATAGCAAATCTCTTCTTATTGTTTAAGCTTGTAATCCCTTGTTCTTAGTAAAGGTTGCACTCCTTTGCTTCTATGTGCCTTACTCTTAATTATGTAATTTTTTTGGTCACTTTGTTTTAGGTTAGCTGACCCCTTTCAGTAATTCCCGTAGTGCAGAACTCGTATTGGAGAATTCCCTCAATTTGCATGTCTGTCAAGGTCTTTATTTCTCTTTCATATGTAGAGAGCTTTGCTGGATACAATATTCTTGGCTGGTAGTTCCTTTCATTTAATAATTTGAATATTTGATTCTACTCTTTTCTGGCTTGTAAGGTTTGTGCTGAGAAGTCCGACAATAATCTAATGGGGTTTCCTTTATAGGTTACCGTCTCCCTTTCCCTCGCTGCCCTGATAATTCTTTGTCATTGATTTTTGATAATTTTAATACAATGTGTCTTGGAGAAGGCCTTTTTGGGTTGAGATAATTGGATGTTCCGTTGAGTTCTTGAATTCCAAGCTCCAGCTCATTCTTTAGATTTGGAAAATTCTCTTCAACTATTTGTCCGAAAATGCTTTATAATCCTTACTTCTTCCCGCCCCTCCTTCGAGAGTGTCCATTATTTCCATGTTTCTTCTCTTGATTGTCTGCTAATTCTTGTATTTCTCTTTCACTATTTTTTCTATTTCGGTTTTTCTCTTCTTCTAATTTATTTCTAGATTTCTGTCTTCAATATCACTGATCCTTTGCCCCATTTGGTTGACTCTATTTCCCAAGCTTGCTATTTTATTTTTCAACTCTTTCAGTGTGTTCTTTATTTCCAGAAGTTTTATTTGGTTCTTTTTGAAGGTTTTAATCTCCTTGCTAAAAAACTCATTCTGCTCATCTAGTTGTTGTTTTTTTCAGTTCCTGAAATTGTTTATATGAATTGTTTTGGATCTCATTGAGTTTTTTTTCAGAAATGCCTTTCTGAATTCTCTGTCATTTAAGTCGCATATTTCTATGTCTGTAAGCTTATTTTCTGGAGATTTTTCTCTTTCTTTCTGAGATGCCATGTCACCTTGGTTGTTCATGTTTTCTAATGGACTGTTTCTCTGCCTGGGAATTAATGAAGTGTATTCTGTCCCCCCCCCACCCCGGAAAGAAGGTTTATTATATAAAGGTCTCTCTTTAGCCTGTTGCAAAGAAGGCGTTTCTCTTTTGGTTTCCAGTAGGTGGCGTCTAAGCCTCTTGGATCCTTGCTCTGTATAATGTCTTAATAATGCCTTTTTTTTTCTTACAGCTATTCAGTCACGCTTGTTACCCTCTGTCTCAGTCCCTGTCAGTGTTAGCAACAGTTTGGGTAGCGTTTGCTCAGATTCTCCTGGGGCTATGTGGCGTTCAGTCTTTGAGGATATGCGGGGAGGGGCCCTCTGGGCCAGGGAATGGAGGCTATGGCTCAGCCTTGTGTTTCGAAACCATGACTGTTAATAATCAACTGTT
>NW_024354708.1:0-323 GCF_902729225.1 Pteropus medius
CGACAGTGTCCCATGCTGTAGACTGGCCAAGCGAGGTGAGCGCCACTGGACTGGGCAATGTAGAGGTCACCAGTGGAGATGCTCAGGGAGCAGTGTCCACGGAGTGACTGGAACGAGAGCGCAAGTGGGGTACGTTCGATGGAAAATGGGAGGAGGGGAGCTGCGGACAGAGATTACACCTGACGAGAGTGAGGGCTGGAGAAGCGTAGACGGTAGAAGTTGCGAAGCGGCCTGAGCCGTGGAGAAGGGGAGTGAGAGCGGAAGGGACTTGAAGAAGGGTTTAGAAGGGTTTCTTAAGCTGGGGCACAAAACGAAACCCAGGA
>NW_024354709.1:2500-4413 GCF_902729225.1 Pteropus medius
TCTGATTTCGGCCTCGGTGCCTTATGAGCTTTGCGATCACCTCTTCGAGCCTTTCATTTCTTCATTTTGAATGCGTCCACGGGGACCATTACGACCATCCCAGGCCGAAAAGTGAGGGAGAGGGAGGTGTCTGCTTCCGTCCTGATCTGATTTCCAATGCGGAAAGCAGGAAGAAGCAGAGGCCTTAGGATGGAGCCCCGGGGCCTCTGGGATGAAAAGAGATCATGCTGAATTGTGGCTCTGGAACGCCCGGTGTCCACACTCCGGGGAGGTGGAGGTGCTGGGAGCGGCGTGTCTTCTCTGGTAGACCAGGGTCCACACAGGTTTCCTTCGAAAATCCAGCATATACATATATATGCATATAGATGAACATATATATGCATATATATGTATATGGTAGATCTGGCAAAAGCTCTCTAGTGACGTCCATTTTGAGCCGGAACTGCAGACTTTCGAGATACGGCTCACTTGCGGCAAATTCACGGCCCTCCCGGCGCCTCGGGGCTCTGAGGGCGGTGCTCGGTCGTCTGCGGGTATATATATGTGTGTGTATATATATATATATATATATATATATATATATATATATATATATATATATATATATATAAAGTGTGAGAGAAATAGACAGATACATAGATAGATGGATAGGTAGATAGAGAGAGAGAGAGAGAGAAACAGAGAAAGAGAGAGAGATAGAGATATAGAGATCTCTATAGATTCAGATACAGATATAGATATAGCTATATCTAGGGGAGCTCTGGCAAAAAGCACTCTACTGACGTCCATTTTGAGCCGGAACTGCAGATTTCCGAGATACGGCTCACTTGCGGCAAATTCCCGGCCCTCCCGGCGCCTCGGGGCTCTGAGGGCGATGCTCGGTCGTCTGCGGGTACTGGGGCACAGAAGTTGCAGAAGCACTCACTGACACTTTGAGCCCCTAGGGGTACAAACGGCGTCTCATTCCTCTCTGTATCCTCGTGCAGAGCTCCAGGCCGCCCACAGACAGCGGACCCAGGGAGGCTTTGGCCCCTCCGTCCCTGGAGGCCGTCACCAGCTGGAAAGAGGTCAGTTGGGGGACACTGCAGACAGCTGTGGGTCTGATTTCGGCCTCCGGGCCTTATGAGCTTTGCGATCACCTCTTCGAGCCTTTCATTTCTTCATTTTTAATGTGTCCACGGGGACCATTAGGACCATCCCTGGCAGAAAGGTGAGGGAGAGGGAGGTGTCTGCTTCCGTCCTGAAGTCTGATTTCCAATGCGGAAAGCAGGAAGGAGCAGAGGCCTTAGGAAGGAGCCCCGGGGCCTCTGGGATGAAAAGAGATCATGCTGAATTGTGGCCCTGGAACGCCCGGTGTCCACACTCCGGGGAGGTGGAGGTGCTGGGAGCGGAGTGTCTTCTCTGGTAGACCAGGGTCCACACAGGTTTCCTTCGAAAATCCACCATATACATATATATGCATATAGATGAACATATATATGCATATATATGTATATGGTAGATCTGGCAAAAAGCTCTCTAGTGACGTCCATTTTGAGCCGAACTGCAGACTTTCGAGATACGGCTCACTTGCGGCAAATTCACGGCCCTCCCGGCGCCTCGGGGCTCTGAGGGCGGTGCTCGGTCGTCTGCGGGTATATATATGTGTGTGTATATATATATATATATATATATATATATATATATATATATATATATATATATATATATAAAGTGTGAGAGAAATAGACAGATACATAGATAGATAGATAGCTAGATAGAGAGAGAGAGAGAGAGAAACAGAGAAAGAGAGAGAGATAGAGATATAGAGATATCTATAGATTCAGATACAGATATAGATATAGCTATATCTATGGGAGATCTGGCAAAAAGCACTCTACTGACGTCCATTTTGAGCCGGAACTGCAGACTTC
>NW_024354710.1:0-549 GCF_902729225.1 Pteropus medius
TATGCATATAGATGAATATATATATGCATATATATGTATATGGTAGCTTTGGCGAAAAGCTCTCTTGTGACGTCCATTTTGAGCCAGAATCGCAGACTTCCGAGAAAAGGCTCAAATGCGGCAAATGCACAGCCCTCCCGGGGCCTTGGGGCTCTCTGGGCCATGCCCGGTCATCTGCGGGTACTGGGGTGGCGAAGTTGGAGGAGCACTCAATGACACTTTGTGCTCCTAAGGTACAAACTACGTGTCATTCGTCTCTGCATCCTCTTGCAGGGTTCAGGGCCGCCCACAGACAGCGTACCCAGGGATGCTTTGGCCCCTCCGTCCATGGCGGCCGTCACACGCTGGAAACAGTTCAGTTGGGAGACACTGCAGACAGCTGTGGGTCTGAATTCGGCCTCCGTGCCTTAGTAGCTTTGCGATCAGCGCTTTGAGCCTTTCATTTCTTCATTTTGAATGCGTCCACGGGGACCATTACGACCATCCCAGGCAGAAAGGGGAGGGAGAGGGAGGTGTCTGCTTCCGTCCTCAAGTCTGATTTCCACTGCG